>NC_091157.1:20427911-20450411 GCF_040958095.1 Procambarus clarkii | reverse complement strand
GTATAATGTTTGTGGTAATTGTGGCAGCAGAAACTATACAATTGTTGTGGTGATTGTAGTAGTGGTAATAGGCGGGGTGGAGGTGGTGGTAGTGGTGATGGTGGTAGTGGTGGTGAAGGAGGAGGTAGCGACTCCCCCCTCACCCCCCCCCCTCCCTCCCTCCCTCCCCCCCCCCCCTCCCATATAAACCACACATGCAAATCGCCGGAGTTAGCCAACTAGAGCCACGGGGATTATATTTATTTTCACCGTAAATATTAATACTGCGGAGGCCCGAGCACCCATGTCCCGACACAGACAAGTGAGAGGCGGTGTATGAGTGTGTATGTGTGTGTGTATAGATACACCTATACACCTCGACAAGAACAACTCTGAGATTAGAACAGCGTGTAGAGGAGAGAGTGGGGCGGGGGGGGGGAGGGGTTTCAGAGCGTGAGAGAGAGCTCTTCACCACAGCAAATTCCTCAAGCAATAATAATATTAGTTATCTTGTATGTATATCACAGTGTACAACGTGTCACTGTGTGGTGGTGGTGGTGGTGGTAGCGCTGGTGGTGGTGGTGGTGGTGCTGATGGTGGTGGTGGTGCTGGTGGTGGTGGTGGTGGTGGTGGTAGCGCTGGTGGTGGTGGTGGTGGTGCTGATGGTGGTGGTGGTAGCGCTGGTGGTGGTGGTTGTGGTGGTGGTGGTGGTAGCGCTGGTGGTGGTGGTTGTGGTGGTGGTGGTGGTAGCGCTGGTGGTGGTGGTTGTGGTGGTAGTTGTGGTGGCTGTACACGGCAAGTGTGTTTTCTCAGTAATTATACCGGATAATGTTCGTCAAAAGAGGGAGCAAAATTCGCGTGCAAATTGTAGTTAGGTAATAATCCAGCGCTGAGGGTCGGGACGGTTGTGGAGTCCCCAGACAGGTACAGTTAACTTTATATATATAATATATAGATAGATATATAATTACCCGTCTCACATATTCGTTATTTCCGTCTTTTAAGCTCTCAACAGGGAGGAATTTGGGGACGAACATATTTGGAACGGCCGTCTTCCACTCATCATAGATGCGGCGCTGAGACAAGCAGCTAGGCGAAGGAGCGCCTGGAGGAGCTGGCGAAGGAGCGCCTGGAGGAGCTGGCGAAGGAGCGCCTGGAGGAGCTGACGAAGGGGCGCCTGGAGGAGCGCCTGGAGGAGCTGACGAAGGAGCGCCTGGAGGAGCTGGCGAAGGAGCGCCCGGAGGAGCTGGCGAAGGAGCGCCTGGAGGAGCTGGCGAAGGAGCGCCTGGAGGAGCTGACGAAGGAGCGCCTGGAGGAGCTGGCGAAGGAGCGCCTGGAGGAGCTGGCGAAGGAGCACCTGGAGGAGCTGGCGAAGGAGCGCCCGGAGGAGCTGGCGAAGGAGCGCCCGGAGGAGCTGGCGAAGGAGCGCCCGGAGGAGCTGGCGAAGGAGCGCCTGGAGGAGCTGGCGAAGGAGCTCTCTAGAGGTCCAAGGAGGCAACGACGAGTGCCGGACGCCTCGGAGCTGTGCCGTGAGAACCTTTTTTTTTCGTGTGTTGGTGCCCTCTCGGGTCACACTTTGCCCAAGACACTCCCAATGTGGGTCACACTTTGCCCAAGACACTCCCAAAGTGGGTCACACTTTGCCCAAGACACTCCCAAAGTGGTTCACACTTTGCCCAAGACACTCCCAAAGTGGGTCACACTTTGCCCAAGACACTCCCAAAGTGGGTCACACTTTGCCCAAGACACTCCCAAAGTGGTTCACACTTTGCCCAAGACACTCCCAAAGTGGTTCACACTTTGCCCAAGACACAAGTGTGTATTTCAATGGCTTTGCTTAAGGTAAGAATTTATGAGGAAAAAGCGCCAAGCCATGACGACTATACAGCACTGAGAAGGGATCAGGATAAGGATTTGGGATGGGACGGGGGGGGTGGGGTGAAGAAGAATGCCCAACCACTGGGACGGTCGGGGATTGAACGCCGATCTGCATGAAGCGAGACCGTCGCTCTACCATCCAGTCCAAGCGGTTTGGTTAATGGCTTTACTTCCTGTGCTTTTATTAGAGCTGATGAAGCCCTATTCTTGATAAATTTCACAATAAGGGTCCAGGTTTTGGTCCTGTGAATACTAAGAGCTCAAGGGAGCTGAGTATACTTGTATGACATGCTTCTGTATTGTCTCTGTTGTGGTGTTACTAGGCTTGGCCATTGTGTAAGACACTGCTGCAGTATTGAACACTCTGCAGTGACGTGGATTTGGGTCATAAAAACGTTTTTAAAATATATTTTGGTGATATTAATATCACACACACAGAAACGTTCACTGATACTAAAACTGCAGATGATGCAGAAGAAGAAGTTGTTGTATTAATTAACAACAGTCACCCCAGAAGCCAACAGATGACTACAGCAGGACTTCGTAGCCACCAACAGAGCATACATATTCATGTCCCACAGAGACCAGCAACATCAACTGAGAACTATAGCCAAATTCCTGATAATTGGAGACTCAAATCAGGCATAGATAGATTGGGAAAAAATGTCTCCAAGACGGAGAGTAAACACAGGATGCCAAATTAGGCCATTTATAGCGAGTAACTTCTTACACAAGATGTAAACTAAGATGCTAGGTAAAGAGGAAGGAAGACTCGCAGTCTACAGGATAACATCTTCACCTAGATTAAGGAGGACTCTCAGAAGGTGAAGCATAAGACTCCACAAGTATCCAGCGACTTCCTCGTCTTCACGACTGAACCAAAAGATCAATACAAAGAAGTTATGGGATAATACAAGGCAACTAGTCTACAGGACAATAAATTACACGAAACAATCTGGATGTAGTAACTCAGGAGGAAGACTGTACAAGCAGTAATGAAATGAGTCCAATAGAGATGTACAGAAGCTGAGAGGCGATACATACCACTATTAAAGAATAACGAGATGAGGAAATATTTGACCCCGTGGTTCAGTCGACAATACTAAGAAGCAAGAAGAAAAATAAAATAGAATGAGACGCCCACAGAGAGCAGAGAAGGCATGGAACCCTCACCTGAAAAATACGCAAAACAAAGGAAGAATTGATCCGATGAAATGGGACCAAAGAGCCAGAGCTCAACCCCAGCACACACAACTAGGTGAGTACACTACAGATTCCTGAGCCTACTAGGCTCTATCATACCTATATTTTAACTCCAAACACAGTTTCAAATATAGATATGATAGAGCCCAGTAGGCTCAGGAATCTGTACACCAGTTGATTGACGGTTGAGAGGCGGGACCAAAGAGCCAAAGCTCAACCCCCGCAAGCACAACTAGGTGAGTACACACACACACACACACACACACACACACAGCTCAGTACCCCTTACAAAACACTGTAATCAATAGGAGGGTCAACCCTCATTAAATATGCCATAAAACCCAGGCTAGTAGTCGTGTACACACACCCACACACACACACACACACACACACACACGCACACACACACGCACACGCACACGCACACGCACACACACGAGGGGTGCCAGCTAATTAAAACACAGACCAACTGGGAGACAACAACGATAACATGCTTCTTATTACTGCGATATCAGAAGGGGGGAGAAAATACTGTTTTTTTTTTCCTTCGGCATTCTTAGAAATCTTTTAATCTGAAGGATAAAGATATAGAATATATATATATATATATATATATGTTAGTGATGGATTTATTATATACAGAAACCATATTAAAGTCATTTAATAAATTCCTCTAATATTATGTTATCTATATCTACAGGAGAAAGTTTCTTTGTTCAGGGATGGAGCCTAGAGTTAGCCTCAGAAAATTTTGCAGGGTGACTGGTAGGTATAAGGGGACGGTAATAGGCAAGTCGGTAGACACGAAATGATCGGTGCCGAATCAATAGAGTTAGTTTTTTTCAAACAAATTCCATCGTCGTAAAATATTATTTCAACACACTGTTTTGTGGTAATTAGGTGTTAGGAGCCCATAGAACCTAGTACCCGGTGGTGTCCTCCTGGTGAAGGTGGTGACAGGGATAAAGAGAAGGGTGTAGTGAAGGTGGTGACAGTGATGAGGGAAGTGTGTAATGAAGATGGTGACAGTGATGAGGGAAGTGTGTAGTGAAGATGGTGACAGTGATGAGGGAAGTGTGTAGTGAAGATGGTGACAGCGAGGAAAACGATGATGACTGTCCCCCAAGAATGTCGAGGACACGACCTGACTAACTCTGTATCTCCGAAAACTGTTAACAACCCCTCCCGTGCCCTTGTTGACCACAACGGCTGTAGCACCCAACAATACAGTAGCACCCAATGATACAGTAGGACCCAATGATACAGTAAGACCCAATGATACAGTAGGACCCAATGATACAATAAGACCCAATGATACAGTAGGACCCAATGATACAGTAGCACCCAATGATACAGTAGGACCCAATGATACAATAAGACCCAATGATACAGTAGGACCCAATGATACAGTAGCACCCAATGATACAGTAGGACCCAATGATACAGTAGGACCCAATGATACAACAAGATCCAATGATACAGTAGGACCCAATGATACAGTAGCACCCAATGATACAGTAGGACCCAATGATACAGTAGGACCCAATGATACAGTAGGGCCCAACGATACAGTAGGACCCAACGATACAGTAGGACCCAACAATGTTTAGGACGAGTCCGGCCTCAAACGGCATAGATCAGGTTGATGCGTGCCACACTGTCGGCCCCTGCAGACACTATGGGACCCCCAGAGTGCGTGCCACACTGTCGGCCCCTGCAGACACTATGGGACCCCCTGCCCCTGCAGACACTATGGGACCCCCAGAGTGCGTAGCAGTCTGCAACACCTCCGTCAGTGTACACAATTGCCGCCCATTTTATGTTACACAGTTATTTGAATTTGTCCATTGTGCCACATTATGTGTCTCTGGGAACACGTTGACAGCTGTTTACTTAGGTCATAACAAAGTCACTTGTTTGACACTAATTCATATACCTGACAGAACAAACACATTAAACAGGTGTTCGGTCAATAGGGACTTACCTTCTTGTCTGTGTTGGACCTGCCTTACACCAGCTATAGTGACATCCGGCTCAGTCCTCCACGAAAACTGACCGGCCAGCTTACTTCTGGCTAGCTAGGCAGCTTGACAACACTTACAAGACGTAGCTCAGCCGGCAAGTGCGCCCCCACACACCAAGGACACAGAAGGACTAGGAGCCGGTCGGCCGAGCGGACAGAACACTGGACTTGTGATCCTGTGGTCCTGGATTCGATCCCAGTCGCCGGCGAGAAACAATGGGCAGAGTTTCTTTCACCTTATGCCCCTGTTACCTAGCAGTAAATAGGTACCTGGGTGTTAGTCAGCTGTTACGGGCTGCTTCCTGGGAGTGGAGGCCTGGTCGAGGACCGAGCCGCGGGGACACTAAAAAGCCCCGAAATCATCTGTAGATAACCTCCAGATAACCTCCAGATACGCCCCAGGAATTGTTAACCCGAGGCCAGTTTTTACCCCATTACAACTATGAGTCAAGAGACTCGACGCTTGGCGACCACTTTCCCCAGATAAACCCAGTTTCCACTTACCCAAGTGACCTTGTCACCCGGAAGGTCCTCCTCGACGACACAGCACCTGCCTAGTTCTACCCAAAATACTTTTAAAATTAAATACTTCGTCTATGAAGTGACTTTATTATCCAACTTTCCTTAAGTTGGGATTAATTACAAGACGTCATAATATGGCAACAATGGAAACAGAAAGGAAATTGTTACGTACCTTAAAACTTGGTGGATTCCTGTCACACGATGAGCTAAAAAGGTTTTACCTGAAATGGCAAGAAAACTAGTTATTCTATCCTTTTGGTCTTGTTTATATACATTAAAATCCTCATATACCGCATGACTAGTCATATTTTAATCCATATGTGTAAGGTGCGCAGGTAAATGTGACGCTTGAGCATCGAGGTGTTACTAACCTTGTCTTGGAGGAGGAGACGCTGGTGTATCTTGTCTTGGAGGAGGAGAGCGCTGGTGTATCTTGTCTTGAAGGAGGAGAGCGCTGGTGTACCTCGTCCAGGTATGTGAGGCGGGGCCCAGTGGTTGAGGCCACACTGCTGACGTCACGCTCGCAAACACATTTAGCGAGACGACGTAATATTTCGCCACAAGACGAGAAACACTGCACGAAGAATTAAGAGGCACCAATCGCGCACGTAATTTTCCAATAGCAGTTTTGTCCTGGTCTAATATTTCCCGTACAACACTAAACTATCCCGAATCAACACTTGGCCACGGACAGCAGTAGAGGCGTCTTCTGCCCTGATGTCTCGCACACAACTCAATGATAACTTCAGTACACTTTTAGGACGTTGCCATATACGAATCGAATAATTCAGGTACCTGCACTCTTTAAAACATTATATATGAACTGTACACACTCAGACATTAACTATACAACATCCAGTCTCAGTAAATCACTTTGACGAAAACACTTGTTTCTTGTATCTATCAGAAGCGGTGAAACTGTTCAGATAAACTTCCCGTATATCCGTCACACGCACCACATCACAGCACTTACCATACATAACGACTCACTGCACTGACCGCCCGGCCCCAGGCAGTGGTGGCTCAAGGATGGCTGGCTGCCCACCTCAAAGACTCATATATTATTTTTACCGTATCTGAGTACTCAAAAATCGACGTTTTCGCAAATATAAATTTATATTGTTATATATTAACACTTGACGTATAGTTAAGTCTGGGTTAGGTTACGTTATGGTGTTTGAGTGGTGTTGGAAATTATTGGGTGAAGTATTTACAGGTGAGATTTGGATAGAAAACGGCAGCAAAGTATTTTTGTTTTCTGTTCGAACGTTCGTTGGCTCGAAATGTCGAACGTCATCTGTTGTGAGTCGTGTACAAAGTGATTTACGTTCGTAAATAGGCGGGCTTGACAGTTAGAATAATTAGTATTAGCCTTTGTTGACAAGGACGAGCTGCGACTTGCCCCACAGACGTATGGAGGCTCAGGGCTTCATTTCAAGCTTCGAAGACTCACGTTCACGACCCCACTCAGAGCAGCCCATCCTCGCATACAAAGATCCAACCTCGTTAATCCAGCCGCCAAACCCGATGTTTATGAATGAAAAGTTGTTTACACTTACTTACAACTTACAACCTGCAACTAATGACGTCCGAACACTTCCGGAACAAGTGCTACGCTCACGTCCTCTATTGGAACCACAATTCTATGAATGCTTCACCCACTGTACTACAAATACAAATAATCTCCAACAGAACCTAAACACCTAACCTAACCTACGCTTAACTATACATAGAATCTGTATGTATAAAAATATTAATTTATACATGAGAACAAACCAATGTTTAACACACAGTGTGTTAACATTGATGAATGCGTCTGCGGAGGACGGCCGCTGCTTTAACCAGCCTAGTGTGAGGACGGGTGATCCTGTGGTCCTGGGATCGAACCCAGGACCACAGGATCACAAGCCCAGCGTGCTGTCCGCTCGGCCGACCGGCTCCCTTGTACAGGTCTGGCCCACCAGATAAGGAGAGTGTATAAGGTAGCTAGTATCCCCAAAGAAACAAACCTTGGTCATTTATTAGACACGTATGAACGACAGAGACGCTAAATTAAAATTCAGCGAGAGGATCGAGGCTGTGACTGGAGTGGAGGTTGACTTAGAAGAGGGTACCGAGGAGCTGCTCAACTGGTGCGAGCAGGGAACACTTGAACCTGCTGAGTGGGGAAGCCTCATAATGTTGACAAAAGATAAACGCGTGGTTGGTCCTTGAGAGTAAAGAGCCGCTGGGGAGAATATCAACATTTAAATTAGGAAAGAGACTGTTGAAATATTGTCCTTTGATGATAATGGCTCAGAGGACAGTCTGGAGTGAATGGATAAGGTAAGGATACAGATCCTGGAGTGATGGATAAGGTGTAGTGGGTTTTTCTATTGTTTCTTGGGTGTAGGAGTTTTGATGTTTTGCGAGTGCATTGTGTGGTAGTTTTTGTGATGGAAATTGTTCATTTCTGCCCCGAAACGCTTTGTGTGTTAGTGGCTTTACAAGACTAAAAAATACCCATATTATGTAATCTCATAATGTCGTTGTACTTTCTTGTAACTCAATTATTATTATTATTATTTTGATAAGGATTATTATTATTTCCAGTGTTCTGTTATTTATTGTGAGTGTTTCCGTACTTTATCTTCTTTAATAAATGACTTGTGGTGCCGGGAATTTGTGGGTATTTCTAATATTTTGTGCCTAGGTGAGCTTGTTAGAGCGAGAGTGTTGTCTAACTGCCTGGTTGTCTTGTTTGTGTGTGTGTCTAACTGTTATGAGCTCTGCTACTCAGGTTCGTGTACTTGATTATTGTCATGTTTTGATCAGATCATTTTGATGCTGTTCAGTGTACGTTGGTGTTCCTGGTAGGTTCTGTGTGATCTATTTATCTGGAATCATGTTTGTGTCTATTGTTTTATTGAAGATATTAGTTCTCTTATAAACAAAGAGGAAAAAAAGATGAGTACTGAGGTGCGTGTGACGGAAATACTGTTTATCTGATTTTTTCTGATAGATACAAGTGTTTCCGTCAACGTGATTTACTGAGACTGGATGTTGTAATAGTTAATGTCTGAGTGTGTGCAGTTCAGATATAATGTTTTAAAGAGTGCAGATACCTGAATTATTCGATCCATGTCTGGACAACGGCCTAAATGTGTACTGAAGTTATCATTGAGTTGTGTGCGAGACATCAGGGCAGAAGACGCCGCTACTGCTGTCCGTGGCCAAGTGTTGACTCGGGACAGTGTAGTGATGTACAGGAAATATTAGACCAGGACAAAACTGCTGATGGAAGACCACGTACACGTTGGTGCCTCTAATTCTTCATAATTCTTCATCAGAGAAGCGGAAGCCAACAGCTGAAGCTCAACCCTCACCGCAAACATGCAACTGTTGTCTTAAGTGTGTAGGTGGTCCAGGTGACAGTATTCCTGAAACACTGGATATAAACATTAAGGTTTTGGTAGCGAGGAAGGAAGGGGGAGTGGAGGGAAGGGGGAGTGGAGGGAGGGGGAGTGGAGGGAGGGAGAGGGGAGTGGAGGGATGCAGGAGGGAGGGAGGGAGGGATGGATAGAGAGGAAGGGACACAGAAGTGTGGGACTAAGAAGGAGAATGGTGAAGTCAGCAATTAAGATAAACTTGAAATTAAAAGTTTAAACGTTTTCTCTCTCTCTCTCTCTCTCTCTCTCTCTCTCTCTCTCTCTCTCTCTCTCTCTCTCTCTCTCTCTCTCTCTCTCTCTCTCTCTCTCTCCTCTCTCTCCCTCTCTCTCTCTCTCTCTCTCTCTCTCTCTCTCTCTCTCTCTCTCTCTCTCTCTCTCTCTCTCTCTCTCACTCTCTCTCACTCTCTCTCTCTCTCTCTCTCTCTCTCTCTCTCTCTCTCTCTCTCTCCCACGACCTGGGAGAAGGACCAGTACACGACTACCTGGGAGACGGAGAATAGTTACGGTGTAACGTGTCTTGAGGAGGATAGTGGAGGGTTCACCCACGGGCTCTCCACCTCCCCGCACACCAACAATAAAGGTTTCCTTGCCACCGTGAGAAGAGCGATTTTATGGGTACTTTGTGTCTTGTGGAAGATTGTGAAGGTCTTAACCGTGTTGGGCCTAATTACCGGGCTTGTGTACGGTACTATGGTGATGTTTTCCATTGACAAAGACAGCTGGCAAAAGGTGATTTGCAGTAACGACTGCACGGAGCGGGATTTAACTCTAATGGACACCAAAAAGGCCCAAAATTCATTCTTTAAGACAATAATATAGTGGATGAGCGGCTTCTAGCCACCGGAGCCCCCACCCTGCCTCAACAAGGTGTTCGGGGTGTGGGAAAGTAGTGTATGTGAACCCCACCAGGAGCCCAGGGTCACCTGATGGGCTGGACGGTAGAGCGACGGTCTGCCTTCATGCAGGTCGGCGTTCAATCCCCGGTGTGACTCACCTGAGGGATGGGCGTGGCCCTCCTGAGGGATGGGCGTGGCTCACCTGAGGGATGGGCGTGGTCCACCTGAGGGATGGGCGTGGCTCACCTGAGGGATGGGCGTGGCTCACCTGAGGGATGGGCATTGGCCCACCTGAGGGATGGGCGTGGCTCACCTGAGGGATGGGCGTGTCTCACCTGAGGGATGGGCGTGGCTCACCTGAGGGATGGGCGTGGCCAACCTGAGGGATGGGCGTGGCTCACCTGAGGGATGGGCGTGGCTCACCTGAGGGATGGGCGTGGCCCACCTGAGGGATGGGCGTGGCTCACCTGAAGGATGGGCGTGGTCCACCTGAGGGATGGGCGTGGCCCACCTGAGGGATGGGCGTGGCCCGCCTGAGGGATGGGCGTGGCCCACCTGAGGGATGGGCGTGGCCCACCTGAGGGATGGGCGTGGCCCACCTGAGGGATGGGCATGGCCCACCTGAGGGATGGGCGTGGCCCACCTGAGGGATGGGCGTGGCCCACCTGAGGGATGGGCGTGGCCTACCTGAGGGATGGGCGTGGCCCACCTGAGGGATGGGCGTGGCCCACCTGAGGGATGGGCGTGGCCCACCTGAGGGATGGGCGTGGCCCACCTGAGGGATGGGCGTGGCCCACCTGAGGGATGGGCGTGGCCCACCTGAGGGATGGGCATGGTCCACCTGAGGGATGGGCGTGGCCCGCCTGAGGGATGGGCGTGGCCCACCTGAGGCATGGGCGTGGCCCACCTGAGGGATGGGCGTGGCCTACCTAAGGGATGGGCGTGGCCCACCTGAGGGATGGGCGTGGCCCACCGTGTGTGTGTGTGTACTCACCTAGTTGTGCTTGCGGGAGTTGAGTTTTAGTTCTTTGGTCCCGCCTCTCAACTGGTGTACAGATTCCTGAGCCTACTGGGCTCTATCATATCTACATTATAAACTGTGTATAGATTCAGCCTCCACCACATCACTGCCTAATGCATTCCATCCGTTATCTACTCTGACACTGAAAAAGTTCTTTCTAACGTCACTGTGGCTCATTTGGGTACTCAGTTTCCACCTGTGTCCCCTTCTTCGCGTCCCACCAGTGTTAAACAGTTTTTCCTTATTTGCCCTGTCAATTCCTCTGAGAATTGTGTAGGTAGTGATCATGTCTTCCCTCACTCTTCTGTCTTCCAGTGTCGTGAGGGGCATTTCACGCAGCCTTTCCTCATTACTCATGCCTCATAGTTCTGGAACTAGCCTAGTGGCATACCTCTGAACTCTTTCCAGCTTCCTCCTGTGTTTGACAAGGTACGGGCTCCATGCTGGGCCCGCATACTCCAGGAATGGTTGGTAACTGCTCTACCCAAGAGTACGAAATAGTGCAGTTAGCGTCGCATTTGTGAAATTCTCCGCCAATAGTTACAGTTTAATATTATTCAATACTCAAAGAAGTTTGACAGGTTCCACATGGTTTATTTTGGACATAAAATAAGAGTATTTAGATGTATAAGTACATTGTAATAGACCTGGATTTTGCTCTAAAGCTGTGCACTAACTGCATATAATGGCATTGTTGAATAAGTATATATATTGGGGTCAAGTTGCATTGTTATATAACTGCATTGCAGAATAAATGCATTAATTTTCAGGGTGGGTTGGACGCCTGTTAAAGCATCATATGAGCATGTCTGCGAATTAAGGAATAGAGAGATAAGGTCGATAACTAAAAATGTATGATATAGGGGAGAGAGAGAGAGAGGGTAAACACAATCTTGTCCCATTCCACACCCCTCCCAGCTAGGGGTCGTGGAGGGCGAGCTCCTTTCAGTAAGACTCATCATTTTTCTCTCGAGCAGAAAATTATAATGAACAGGTCTGGATACATGTAGGAAAGTAAGAGGGAAGGAGAGATTCGAGGGGAGAGAAAGGAAGAGGAAGAAGACGGAGGAGCAGAGAGAGAGAGAGAGGAAGAGAGAATTGGGCACTCGAGAGAGAGAGTTGGGTGCAGGTGTAGTGTCAGGCGTGGGGTAGCATGGTAAACTGTATACACTCCACACCAGACACCATTGTGCTTGGTGTAGAGGCAACAGTAGAATGTTTGGTATAAAGGCACCAATCTGAATAAGATGGTTAATCCTTACTGCTGGCAGAGGGAATGGTTTCGGGTACGTGACGCTCCTAGGTAGGTCGAGGGTAGGCCTAGGTTTTAAATGAACTCACCTAGTTGTGCTTACGGGGGTTGAGCTCTGGCTCTTTGGTCCCCGCTTCTCAACTGTCAATCAACTAGTGTACAGATTCCTGAGCCTATTGGGCTCTATCATATCAACGCTTGAAACTGTGTATGGAGTCAGCCTCCACCACATCACTGCCTAATGCATTCCATCTGTTAACTACTCTGACACTGAAAAAGTTCTTTCTAACGATCCTGTGGCTCATTTGGGTACTAAGTTTCCTCTTGTGTCCCTTTGTTCGCGTACCACCAGTGTTAAACAGTTTATCTTTATCTTCCCTGTCAATTCCTCTGAGAATTTTGTAGGTAGTGATCATGTCTCCCCTTACTGTCTTCTAGTGTCGGGAGACACTGGAAATCCCATTTCATGCATTTCACACAGCCTTTCCTCGTAACTCATGCCTCTTAGTTCTGGGACGTTGTGAGGTTTAACGAGACAGCTCTGTTTACAATGATTCTGTGGATGATTTATTGGAAACTCTCTTCAAAAAATTATTCAATTTAATTTAGATTTACCTGCATCCACCATTATTGAATTAATTAAACTCTTATTTAAAGAAAACAACCTTAATTTTAAGTGTAATTTTTATACTCAAACATTTGTCATGAAGCTTCTATCTACTGTGTTAAGTAACTTATACTTGGAATTGATTTTCTAAATCATGTTTTTATTTAGTATATTACCGATTAATTCTGTTACAGGTATGTTGATGAGGTTCAGTACCTTGGCCAGAGACTTTAATCCTTAATTATCATCTTGTAAGTCTTTGTTCCATCTTCTAAGTTCTCTGTTGATAGATAAAGTAATGAAACTCCAACGCTTTTAGATCAAAGTTCTGTCCATAAGTTATTTTAAGTTTAGTGTTTATAGGAAGCCATCAAACGTTTGATCAAATGTGTAGTAATTTTATTGGAGCCGCCACATTAGAGTTCAATCCTTCTGTGTTCTTCAATGGTATTTTGTGGCTTTGCTTGTCTGGGTCCCAGAATTTGTTGAGGAAAGGATCAAGATATATGAGAATGGCAGTAAGTTACACTTCCCCGAATCTATTAGAAATGCGCCTGTAAGCCAAGCAATGAAATCAATATATAATGCTGACTCTAGAACGGAATTGATCTAACCCATATATGTTGGTGGTGCCATACACTGGTGAACGTGCACTTGCCATACACTGCAGAACGTGCCATACACATCATTTGATAAGCTCGTCGTATTTAGAAATGTGGGTATAATCCCCTCACCACCCAAAAAAAAAATGTTGATTACAAATTAGCGTAGGTCTACGCAGCATTTCTACGTAGACCTTAGCGTAGGTCTACGTGTTAATGGATGCATCTAACTGATCCCTTTGCAATTACTATGATGAGGTGTATTATCGGTATAGGCGTAGGAAAAAATTATTAAAGCAGCATAGTTATAATGTCACCCCCAAGTGTCACCCCCACCCCCAGTGTCACCCCCCAGTGTCACCCCCCAGTGTCACCCCCAAGTGTCACAAAGTGTCACAAAAGTGTCACAAAAGTGTCACAAAAGTGTCATCCCCCAGTGTCACAAGAAGACTGGCCTCGAATGCATTACTTGGTCGTTTAAGAGACTTGGGGTCCTCCAGTGGAGGTGCTGAATACAACAACATTAGCCTCGAGCTGAATGATTGAAAGGCGTATAACTATATCAATTGAACATATAAGAATAACATCATGAACATTAGCCCTGAACTTTGCATATATTGGACCTATTTTTTTGTTTCAATTATCTCTTTTTTTATGAAAATGAATATTTTTTTAAATTTGTCTCGCACATTTAATACAATTATTTAATTATAATTAATTCTCCTCAATCAATATGATTATTACTTGTTGTAGCTTTGGGTTTCAATACGTCGAGACGACGTCTCCGGGTCCAGTCAGCAAGACTGGCTACGATACGAAATACAAGGAAACTCCTTCAGTCTCGTCTCCTTACCATATTTAATGCCCCAGCCTCCATGAACATATTTATTTAATTAATGATCTAATTAAACTATCTCCCAAGTCACCTGATAACAAAACGAGGCATTAAATAATTTACTTGTGCAAATAATCATTGGAGGGGGTGGGTAAACAAAAATCTTTCCCCTGATGCTACTGTTCCCTCTGTGGTAGTTAGGCAGTAATCGTGGGTTGCATCCCAGGATAGGTACGAGTAGTTGGGGACCCTTGGATGAGCCAAGCAGGCTTCCTGTTGCCAATAACAGGAAACCAACAGTAATGGTTGTAGGAAGAGGATTTTGATTTTTTCAGAATCAAATGTGAGAACGTCACTCAAGCGTTTGTGTCTGAATCAGCATGAATGATTCAGACACTAAGAATACAGTAAAATATAGCGAGTATGACTCTTTCTCTCTCTCTCTCTCTCTCTCTCTCTCTCTCTCTCTCTCTCTCTCTCTCTCTCTCTCTCTCTCTCTCTCTCTCTCTCTCTCTCAATCTCTCTCTCTCTCTCTCTCTCTCTCTCTCTCTCTCTCTCTCTCTCTCTCTCTCTCTCTCTCTCAATCTCTCTCTCTCTCTCTCTCTCTCTCTCTCTCTCTCTCTCTCTCTCTCTCTCTCTCTCTCTCTCTGTCTCTCTCTCTCTCTCTCTCTCTCTCTCTCTCTCTCTCTCTCTCTCTCTCTCTCTCTGTCTCTCTCTCTCTCTCTCTCTCTCTCTCTCTCTCTCTCTCTCTGTCTCTCTCTCTCTCTCTCTCTCTCTCTCTCTCTCTCTCTCTCTCTCTCTCTCTCTCTCTCTCTCTGTCTGTCTGTCTGTCTCTCTCTCTCTCTCTGTCTGTCTCTCTGTCTCTCTCTCCCTCTCTCTCTCTCTCTCTCTCTCTCTCTCTCTCTCTCTCTGTCTGTCTGTCTGTCTGTCTCTCTCTCTCTCTCTCTCTCTCTCTCTCTGTCTGTCTGTCTGTCTGTCTGTCTGTCTGTCTGTCTGTCTGTCTGTCTCTCTCTCTCTCTCTCTCTCTCTCTCTCTCTCTCTCTCTCTCTCTCTCTCTATCTCTCTCTCTGTCTCTCTCTCTCTCTCTCTCTCTCTCTCTCTCTCTCTCTCTCTCTCTCTCTCTCTCTCTCTCTCTCTCTCTCTCTCTCTTTCTCTCTCACTCTCTCCCATGTGATTTATAGCATTAATACAGTGTCATTCCCCACGACATAAAGGTTGAGACATATTCACCATTACTCACGAGATACTCCGAGGGGTTCAGCTAAACATTAACTTTCTCCTCATTTGCATACCCTTTATTTGAGACCCAAAAAAACGTAAAATTAAATCATCGTGATCCGGCGCCAAATTTTTGTCCTGCCAATGGAGAAAAATGGAAAAAAAGAAAATGGAGAGCGATGACGTCGATATTCTCTGATTGCCATGACCAATTAAAAACAGTCTCGATATCTACTTAAAAATGAAGAAGTTAGACCTGAAACAAAATTCCCGTTTTCTGTTTCCCCTTTTGACGTTTGCCAGAAATTCCAGGAGAGAAAAATCTGTTTGTTTTATCGATTGTTTGTGTGTGTTTGTTTGTGTTTTTCTCTGGGCCCGTTTGTGATATTATTTTGTTTACATTTGTCGCTGTCTATGAGTCTTTATCTGTCATTTCTTTGTTTTTTTGTTTGCCACCAACTTTTCTTGCCAATTTGTTTGTTTTGTGTTTATCTGTGTTTGCGTGTTTGTAAATGCCCTTAACAGCACAATCAGGAATACAAATACAAACAGGCGAATATACAAACAACAGCAAAGAGCTGTATATACAAACATACACAAACAGGACACAAGACACAAGCAAAACACAAACAGAACACAAACAGAACACAAACAAAACACAAACAGAACACAAACAGAACACAAACAGAACACAAAACACAAACAGAACACAAACAGAACACAAACAAGACACAAACAAGACACAAACAGGACACAAACAGAACACAAACAGGACACAAACAAGACACAACCAAGACACAAACAAGACACAAACAGAACACAAACAGGACACAAACAAGACACAACTAAGACACAACCAAGACACAAACAAGACACAAACAAGACACAATCAAAACACAAACAAGACACAACCAAGACACAAACAGAACACAAACACAACACAAACACAACAGAGACACACACACCTACCCGTCCAGGGTCACCAAACAGTTCCAGAGACCATCACTCCCACAAAGAGTTATGTGTTGTGAGTAGGGTCTCATGTGGTGGTTAAAATAGGTTGAACCATTGATTTATAAATCATTCAGTGTGAACTTAAATTGTCAATAATCAGACGCTAATTGGCTAAGATTACGAGTTAAATTCTCTATTGATAAAGGTTAAACGGAATGACATTTTAAGTTGTCTTTCAACTTTAGCTAAATTTACTCTTAATTCAAGTTAATTTCACCATTAACAAAGAAATGTTACATTAGCAATATATATATATATATATATATATATATATATATATATATATATATATATATATATATATATATATATATATATATATATATATATATATATATATTTGATGAAATTCTCATTCAAGATTCAAAAGTTATGAATTTCCGTTTTCTTTGAAGGGGGAACACCTCAGATCTACAGGGCCAAGCGAGACAGATTACTGTGTTGTTAGTTTTCCTTAACTGGCGATTACTTTGGGGAGTAGGAGACGGAAAACGGGGCGAAGGAAGGAAGGAACTGAGTTAGGAAGAAGAAGAGAACGAGAGAGGAAAGTATAGAGACTGAGGGATAAAGGATAGACATTGGTTACATGATGACTATTTAGTTTTGTGTTTAAATAACTGCAATGTGCTACACCGCACTTATAGGCAAGCACTAACAGGTGGGAGATGACGTAGTATCGTGCGGATGTGAGCTGGTCCCAGCGCTAAGAGAAGGGTCTAAGACCTGAGAAATTATTCACCTGTCTATGGCATCGCTACGCTTTCAACAAACCTAACTTAACCAATCCTAACCCATCGTAACTTGAACCAACCCAACCTAACTTAACCCAACCCACTCACCCCCGCCAGTGATTTGGTCTGTGTTCCAGTCCTTGCCAGAGAGGATTGACTGGGTACCAATCCTTAACTATTCGTCTCTGTTCACCCAGCAGTAATTCACCCAGAACATACACTGCTTGTAGGTAGTGTACATACATTATCTGCCCATAGTACATGTACATTGTTATTGTTCTGATGGCTGGTTGGTGTGTGTTGTGATGGCTGGTTGGTGTGTGTTGTGATGGCTGGTTGGTGTGTGTTCTGATGGTTGGTTGGTGTGTGTTGTGATGGCTGGTTGGTGTGTGTTCTGATGGTTGGTTGGTGTGTGTTGTGATGGCTGGTTGGTGTGTGTTGTGATGGCTGGTTGGTGTGTGTTGTGATGGCTGGTTGGTGTTGTGATGGCTGGTTGGTGTGTGTTCTGATGGTTGGTTGGTGTGTGTTGTGATGGCTGGTTGGTGTGTGTTCTGATGGTTGGTTGGTGTTCTGATGGTTGGTTGGTGTGTTGTGATGGCTGGTTGGTGTGTGTTCTGATGGCTGGTTGGTGTTGTGATGGCTGGTTGGTGTGTGTTCTGATGGCTGGTTGGTGTGTGTTGTGATGGCTGGTTGGTGTGTGTTGTGATGGCTGGTTGGTGTGTGTTCTGATGGCTGGTTGGTGTGTGTTCTGATGGTTGGTTGGTGTGTGTTGTGATGGCTGGTTGGTGTGTGTTGTGATGGCTGGTTGGTGTGTGTTGTGATGGCTGGTTGGTGCGTGTTGTGATGGCTGGTTGGTGTGTGTTCTGATGGCTGGTTGGTGTGTGTTCTGATGGTTGGTTGGTGTGTGTTCTGATGGCTGGTTGGTGTGTGTTGTGATGGCTGGTTGGTGTGTGTTGTGATGGCTGGTTGGTGTGTGTTGTGATGGCTGGTTGGTGTGTGTTGTGATGGCTGGTTGGTGTGTGTTGTGATGGCTGGTTGGTGTTGTGATGGCTGGTTGGTGTGTGTTCTGATGGTTGGTTGGTGTGTGTTGTGATGGCTGGTTGGTGTGTGTTCTGATGGCTGGTTGGTGTGTGTTGTGATGGCTGGTTGGTGTGTGTTGTGATGGCTGGTTGGTGTGTGTTGTGATGGCTGGTTGGTGTGTGTTCTGATGGTTGGTTGGTGTTCTGATGGTTGGTTGGTGTGTGTTGTGATGGCTGGTTGGTGTGTGT
Organism: Procambarus clarkii; assembly: GCF_040958095.1. Lineage (NCBI taxonomy): Eukaryota > Metazoa > Arthropoda > Malacostraca > Decapoda > Cambaridae > Procambarus > Procambarus clarkii. Next base: position 20,431,994 of record NC_091157.1, on the reverse strand, counting down.
TGTGATGGCTGGTTGGTGTGTGTTGTGATGGCTGGTTGGTGTTGTGATGGCTGGTTGGTGTGTGTTCTGATGGCTGGTTGGTGTGTGTTGTGATGGCTGGTTGGTGTTGTGATGGCTGGTTGGTGTGTGTTGTGATGGCTGGTTGGTTGGTGTTCTGATGGCTGGTTGGTGTGTGTTGTGATGGCTGGTTGGTGTGTGTTCTGATGGCTGGTTGGTGTGTGTTGTGATGGCTGGTTGGTGTTGTGATGGCTGGTTGGTGTGTGTTGTGATGGCTGGTTGGTGTTGTGATGGCTGGTTGGTGTGTGTTGTGATGGCTGGTTGGTGTTCTGATGGCTGGTTGGTGTGTGTTGTGATGGCTGGTTGGTTGGTGTTCTGATGGTTGGTTGGTGTGTGTTGTGATGGCTGGTTGGTGTTGTGATGGCTGGTTGGTGTGTGTTCTGATGGTTGGTGTGTGTTCTGATGGCTGGTTGGTGTGTGTTGTGATGGCTGGTTGGTGTTGTGATGGCTGGTTGGTGTGTGTTCTGATGGCTGGTTGGTGTGTGTTGTGATGGCTGGTTGGTGTGTGTTGTGATGGCTGGTTGGTGTGTGTTGTGATGGCTGGTTGGTGTTGTGATGGCTGGTTGGTGTGTGTTGTGATGGCTGGTTGGTGTGTGTTGTGATGGCTGGTTGGTGTGTGTTCTGATGGCTGGTTGGTGTGTGTTGTGATGGCTGGTTGGTGTGTGTTGTGATGGCTGGTTGGTGTGTGTTGTGATGACTGGTTGGTGTGTGTTGTGATGGCTGGTTGGTGTGTGTTGTGATGGCTGGTTGGTGTGTGTTGTGATGACTGGTTGGTGTGTGTTGTGATGGCTGGTTGGTGTGTGTTGTGATGGCTGGTTGGTGTGTGTTGTGATGGCTGGTTGGTGTGTGTTGTGATGGCTGGTTGGTGTGTGTTGTGATGGCTGGTTGGTGTGTGTTGTGATGGCTGGTTGGTGCGTGTTGTGATGGCTGGTTGGTGCGTGTTGTGATGGCTGGTTGGTGTGTGTTGTGATGGCTGGTTGGTGTGTGTTGTGATGGCTGGTTGGTGTGTGTTGTGATGGCTGGTTGGTGTGTGTTGTGATGGCTGGTTGGTGTGTGTTGTGATGGCTGGTTGGTGTGTGTTGTGATGGCTGGTTGGTGTGTGTTGTGATGGTTGGTTGGTGTGTGTTGTGATGGTTGGTTGGTGTGTGTTGTGATGGCTGGTTGGTGTGTGTTGTGATGGCTGGTTGGTGTGCGTTGTGATGGCTGGTTGGTGTGTGTTGTGATGGCTGGTTGGTGTGTGTTGTGATGGCTGGTTGGTGTGTGTTGTGATAGCTGGTTGGTGTGTGTTGTGATGACTGGTTGGTGTGTGTTGTGATGGCTGGTTGGTGTGTGTTGTGATGGCTGGTTGGTGTGTGTTGTGATGACTGGTTGGTGTGTGTTGTGATGTTCTGAGTAATTATGTATGTGAGGTAGTTGTGAGTCGTATATCACCTGTGACGTGTATACTGATGCGGTATATCAGCTGTGACAGGTATACTGATGTGGTATATCAGCTGTGACAGGTATACTGATGCGGTATGTCAGCTGTGACAGGTATACTGATGTGGTATATCAGCTGTGACAGGTATAGTAGCGATGTGGTGGGGGATTGAACAGTTAATAACACCAATCTTACCCGAGCAGAGCAAGATACACAATATAGGATTGTTGACACTATGCCTACTCTTGTTTTATTATTATTTTATATATATTTTGTAATATATATGGCCATTGAAATTCAGCTTGTTGTCAGTGGGAACACGACGGAGAGTTTGTTCAGCTCTGCTCGCAGTGTGTAGAATGTTTTTTTTATATTAGACAAATTAGCTTATTTCAAAATATTATTTAACATGTTGACCAGACCACACACTAGAAAGTGAAGGGACGACGACGTTTCGGTCCGTCCTGGACCATTCTCAAGTCGATTGTGTTATTTAACATGTTTTTTTTCAATGTTAAGTGTGAGTTTGGTAGTAGATAGTCACATGTGGACTGTTGGGTATTCACTGTGTCGGAATATCTGGGTACATGATTCAGAAAATGTAGAGTGTGTCCTCAGGAAATATTCCAGGCTTCAGGTGTGGCGTGGAATGTGGGAGTACATCACAGACAGACAGGTATATATGACAGAGAGGAGTGGACCAGGTATATACACTCCCCTGTGTTAATTGACAGGGTGGGAGAAATTAACAAGATGGTTATTCAGGTTAATTAACGTCAAATAACTCTACAAAAGTCAACAAAACCCACCACGGGGTTCACTAATTTTTTGCCTAAGGGTTTCGTATATCATATTAATCACATTTACAAGCCACACTTGTTGACATTAGTGAAACCTCCACTTTTATGGACTGGGATTACTCCACCTTTTTTTTAACAAAATCAGGAAGGCTCAGAATCCTTGTGATTCAACTCCGGTCCCATAACACTTGAGATATTTTTTGTTTAGAAATGTGAAATGATATTTCCAGCGACTCACAAAAGATGGTCTGGGTTCTTTGTGAGAGAAGATGGTCTCTTGCAGCCGGCTAGTCCCATCACCGCCCCTTCTGGCGGTGGAGTGGGGGATGGGGAGGGTGATGGGGCTAGAGGGGGAAAGAAGCGGTGGGGACGAGGATAGTAATGGAGTGAAAGGGGATGATAATAATGGTGGTGTGGGATGGGGTGTGATGGGAGGGTTGAAGTGGTGATGGGAAGGGAATAAGCTGTAGGGGATTTCTTAAGCTTGGAGGGATAGGGGGGTACGGGGGGCCCTACCCCCCCCCTGTTTCCCCATCCAGAGGAGGGGGGGGGGGGAAAGGCAGGGGCTGTAACCCTGTCCCACGGGGTACAGTTGGGTACGGGGGCTGTTTCCCTCTGAACCCCCAAGGGGGGGGGAGGGTGACATGCCATAGTTTACAGGACTCGGGGCAAGAGGGTGACAACCCCGGCTGGCAGTAAGGGTGTTCGTCAACTACCTATACCGTGGGCTGCAGACCCATGCAGCGTCCAGAGCTCTGCCAAATTTTCCTGGGGGTCACCATCTCTCTCTAGTGGCCCCGACGAGGACAGAAAGCCGGCGGCTTGTCCATGGTTCCATTCCCGCATGACACAAACATGTTGGTAAAGGTTTTATTTTACTTCATACAGCTATTCACCTAGCAGTAATTGGTACCAGGGAGTTAGCAAACTGTTGTGGGTGGCATCCTGGTAAATGTCGTCAGTAGTTGGCCCAAGGGACATCAATACACTGATAAGCATCTGATAAATGTCTCCCCTAGTCTCACACACTAACCAAAACATACTATCCCCCCCCTCTTTCCCATCCTACCATCCCCCCACCCTCAACCTCACCCCCTCCCCCCTCCAAACAGCCTCCAACTCCTCCCTGTCTCCCATTACCACTTCCGAGCTTTTATCAGTCTTTCCTGTGTCTCTCTTCCAGTATATGTTAAGATTGTTTGGTAAGATCTTTTAAAGGATTTGTATTTCATCCATTTAACTCTTTATAATCATGTTAACTTATCTGTATAGCCAATTTAATTTCCTTGTATATTCAGGTTAATTAAACCTTTTAACCAATTTCAGTTCTCGTTATAGCTAATTTATGTTCTTTTAATTCTTAACATAACTTATTTTAATCGACAATTTCACTATTTTTTATTGCTAATGTAACATTTCTTTGTTAATGGTGAAATTAACTTGAATTAAGAGTAAATTTAGCTAAAGTTGAAAGACAACTTAAAATGTCATTCCGTTTAACCTTTATCAATAGAGAATTTAACTCGTAATCTTAGCCAATTAGCGTCTGATTATTGACAATTTAAGTTCACACTGAATGATTTATAAATCAATGGTTCAACCTATTTTAACCACCACATGAGACCCTACTCACAACACATAACTCTTTGTGGGAGTGATGGTCTCTGGAACTGTTTGGTGACCCTGGACGGGTAGGTGTGTGTGTCTGTGTTGTGTTTGTGTTGTGTTTGTGTTCTGTTTGTGTCTTGGTTGTGTCTTGTTTGTGTTTTGATTGTGTCTTGTTTGTGTCTTGTTTGTGTCTTGGTT
>NC_091157.1:20385411-20422911 GCF_040958095.1 Procambarus clarkii | reverse complement strand
TAATTTTCTGCTCGAGAGAAAAATGATGAGTCTTACTGAAAGGAGCTCGCCCTCCACGACCCCTGGCTGGGAGGGGTGTGGAATGGGACAAGATTGTGTTTACCCTCCCTCTCTCTCTCCCCTATATCATACATTTTTAGTTATCGACCTTATCTCTCTATTCCTTAATTCGCAGACATGCTCATATGATGCTTTAACAGGCGTCCAACCCACCCTGAAAATTAATGCATTTATTCTGCAATGCAGTTATATAACAATGCAACTTGACCCCAATATATATACTTATTCAACAATGCCATTATATGCAGTTAGTGCACAGCTTTAGAGCAAAATCCAGGTCTATTACAATGTACTTATACATCTAAATACTCTTATTTTATGTCCAAAATAAACCATGTGGAACCTGTCAAACTTCTTTGAGTATTGAATAATATTAAACTGTAACTATTGGCAGAGAATTTCACAAATGCGACGCTAACTGCACTATTTCGTACTCTTGGGTAGAGCAGTTACCAACCATTCCTGGAGTATGCGGGCCCAGCATGGAGCCCGTACCTTGTCAAACACAGGAGGAAGCTGGAAAGAGTTCAGAGGTATGCCACTAGGCTAGTTCCAGAACTATGAGGCATGAGTAATGAGGAAAGGCTGCGTGAAATGCCCCTCACGACACTGGAAGACAGCAGAGTGAGGGAAGACATGATCACTACCTACACAATTCTCAGAGGAATTGACAGGGCAAATAAGGAAAAACTGTTTAACACTGGTGGAACGCGAAGAAGGGGACACAGGTGGAAACTGAGTACCCAAATGAGCCACAGTGACGTTAGAAAGAACTTTTTCAGTGTCAGAGTAGTTAACGGATGGAATGCATTAGGCAGTGATGTGGTGGAGGCTGACTCTATACACAGTTTATAATGTAGATATGATAGAGCCCAATAGGCTCAGGAATCTGTACACCAGTTGATTGACAGTTGAGAGGTGGGACCAAAGAACTAAAACTCAACTCCCGCAAGCACAACTAGGTGAGTACACACACACACACGGTGGGCCACGCCCATCCCTCAGGTGGGCCACGCCCATCCCTTAGGTAGGCCACGCCCATCCCTCAGGTGGGCCACGCCCATCCCTCAGGTGGGCCACGCCCATCCCTCAGGTGGGCCACGCCCATCCCTCAGGTGGGCCACGCCCATCCCTCAGGTGGGCCACGCCCATCCCTCAGGCGGGCCACGCCCATCCCTCAGGTGGACCATGCCCATCCCTCAGGTGGGCCACGCCCATCCCTCAGGTGGGCCACGCCCATCCCTCAGGTGGGCCACGCCCATCCCTCAGGTGGGCCACGCCCATCCCTTAGGTAGGCCACGCCCATCCCTCAGGTGGGCCACGCCCATCCCTCAGGTGGGCCACGCCCATCCCTCAGGTGGGCCACGCCCATCCCTCAGGTGGGCCACGCCCATCCCTCAGGTGGGCCACGCCCATCCCTCAGGCGGGCCACGCCCATCCCTCAGGTGGGCCACGCCCATCCCTCAGGTGGACCACGCCCATCCCTCAGGTGAGCCACGCCCATCCCTCAGGTGGGCCACGCCCATCCCTCAGGTGGGCCACGCCCATCCCTCAGGTGAGCCACGCCCATCCCTCAGGTGAGCCACGCCCATCCCTCAGGTGGGCCACGCCCATCCCTCAGGTGAGCCACGCCCATCCCTCAGGTGAGACACGCCCATCCCTCAGGTGAGCCACGCCCATCCCTCAGGTGGGCCACGCCCATCCCTCAGGTGAGCCACGCCCATCCCTCAGGTGAGCCACGCCCATCCCTCAGGTGAGCCACGCCCATCCCTCAGGTGGGCCACGCCCATCCCTCAGGTGAGTCACGCCCATCCCTCAGGTGGGCCACGCCCATCCCTCAGGTGGGCCACGCCCATCCCTCAGGTGGGCCACGCCCATCCCTCAGGTGAGCCACGCCCATCCCTCAGGTGGGCCACGCCCATCCCTCAGGTGAGCCACGCCCATCCCTCAGGTGGACCACACCCATCCCTCAGGTGGGCCACGCCCATCCCTCAGGTGGGCCACGCCCATCCCTCAGGTGAGCCACGCCCATCCCTCAGGTGGGCCACGCCCATCCCTCAGGTGAGCCACGCCCATCCCTCAGGTGGACCACGCCCATCCCTCAGGTGGGCCACGCCCATCCCTCAGGTGGGCCACGCCCATCCCTCAGGTGAGCCACGCCCATCCCTCAGGTGGGCCACGCCCATCCCTCGAGATGAAGGACGGTCATAGTGGGAAGGGGGATAGGTGAGAGATGATGATGTAGCTGGGGATAGGGGTTGTGTGTGGGGGGAGGGGATAATGAACAGGAGGAAATGTTATTGAAGTAATCTATCTCTCCCTTTAGGTGTTGTGCCTCAGAGTTGATTTAACATTTCTTCCTTTTTTATGTTTATATTTTTTTTTCACTTTGTGTTTAACTCCAATATATCATTTAAACATCAACAACATATGAGAGCTTGGAGGGTATGAGAGCTTGGGGGGTATGAGAGCTTGGAGGGTATGAGAGCTTGGAGGGTATGAGAGCTTGGAGGGTATGAGAGCTTGGGGGGTATGAGAGCTTGGAGGGTATGAGAGCTTGGAGGGTATGAGAGCTTGGAGGGTATGAGAGCTTGGAGGGTATGCGAGAGCAACAGCAAACGCCTCCCAGCGACCGTACAGAGGCAATTTCCTAAGGGAGGTCCCGGCACCTCCTCTGTCATCTCTGACTGTTTATTTCTGCCTATTCCCCGTTTCCCGTTGTTCTCCGTTGTCTTGCATCCCGTTGGTCTCATAGGCTCTCTCCATTGTCTCATATTTCCGTTGGTCTCACAGGCTCTCTCCATTGTCTCATATTTCCGTTGGTCTCATAGACTCCGTTGGTCTCAGTGTTTCAGTTGCCTTGCGATATTCTTTCTGAGCCTTGGCTGTTTGACTATGCAAATTCCTCCACCGACAGCGGTAATAAATTCTTGGTTTCTCGTTGGTTTCAGGTTGCGTTCTTGTTATGTTGATTTCGTGTTCTTCAACTGTTTTCTGTTATCTTCTCTTGGTTAATGTCTTGTTCTTGCTTGGTTTGTCTTACATTGTCATCTACGTAATCGTAATTGTTTACGATCCTTGTAAAAAGTGCAGAAAGCCTATTGGTCCATACAAGGCAGCTCCTATTGGTCCATATAAGGCAGCTCCTATTGGTCCATACAAGGCAGCTCCTATTGGTCCATATAAGGCAGCTCCTATTGGTCCATACAAGGCAGCTCCTATTGGTCCATATAAGGCAGCTCCTATTGGTCCATACAAGGCAGCTCCTATTGGTCCATATAAGGCAGCTCCTATTGGTCCATACAAGGCAGCTCCTATTGGTCCATACAAGGCAGCTCCTATTGGTCCATATAAGGCAGCTCCTATTGGTCCATACAAGGCAGCTCCTATTGGTCTATACGGGACAGCTCCTATTGGTCCATACAAAGCAGCTCCTATTGGTTCATACGGGACAGCTTCTATTGGTCCATACGAGGCAGCTCTTACTGGTCCAAACGGGGCAGCTCCTATTGGTTCATACGGGACAGCTCCTATTGGTTCATACGGGACAGCTTCTGTTGGTCCATACGAGGCAGCTCCTATTGGTCCATATGAAGCAACTCCTATTGGTCCATACGAGGCAGCTCCTATTGGTCCATACGAGCCAGCGCCTATTGGTGCATACGAGGCAGCTCCTATTGGTCCATACGAGGCAGCTCCTATTGGTCCATACGGGACAGCTCCTATTGGTCCATACGAGGCAGCTTCTATTGGTCCATACGAGGCAGCTCCTATTGGTCCATACGAGGCAGATCCTATTGGTCCATACGAGGCAGCTCCTATTGGTCCATACGAGGCAGCTCCTATTGGTCCATACGAGGCAGCTCCTTTTCATATCCTCTTATTACGGGCTATTCATGCCCGTGCCACCTCTTAGGTGGCTTAATCTTCATCAGACAGTCAATATCCTCCTATTCCTATTCATATATTTCTCTAACCTGCGCTTGAAACAAACCAGCTCTCTACGTCTGTTATGTTACGCGGTGATTGGTTCCATAAATCAACAACCCCTCTTTCCAAGCCAGTATTTACCCAGGTCCTTACCTGAATCTCAACTTATCCAATTTATATATAAATTGTTTCGTGTTTTATTGTGTTGATATATTAAAAGTACTTCCTAAAGTATTAGAGGATTAAATACGCCCTCCTTATATATCTCATCCAGTTGTACACCTAAGGTATAACAACCTCTTCTCTTAAGTCTTTTTAAGCAAGGAAAGATTAAGAGGATTTAATCTCTCTCAGTAAGAGAGTTCTACTTCTGAGATTAACTTTCTCACCCTCCAGCGTGTGAGGGTTCAGGTGATTGGTGATTGTTTGGGTTTAGTCCGGAGACCAGACCAAAGGTGTGCAGTTAAGCGTTTGGGCACTCACAAGGGCCCAGTGAGGCTATTGTGTTGTATTAGAGGCTTTATTTCTAACCTTTCTTTAAGAAAATGATCTCCAAGTGTCATGTTTGCTCAGTAAGGGGGGAGGGAGAGAGAGAAGGAGACGGCAGAAGTACTATAGTAATATCGGCTGTAACATTTTTTGTAATCCCAAGTTACAGTCCCGCTCCTTTGCCAGGTTAAGTCAACTACGGGCTCACCATAGCCCGTGCTACTTGGATCTTTTTGTTCCCTGTAGCTGAATCTTAAACAACAACAACAACCTTTGTAATCGCTCTTAGCTTGTGTGCCTCGTGGGTACACAATCCGGCAAGTCCCCCTCCTCCGCTAAGAACCCCCTTCCTCCCTCCCCCTCTCTTCTCGTGATGAAGTCGTTCACCGGTGACACCTCGCCCCAGTTATCACCCGCTAACTACGGCTTACGACCGCGTCTGCCCCCCCCCCCCCCCACTCGCGCCGGTGGGAACCTGCGCGCTTAAATCGCGCGACACCCGGATGGCCCACTACCGCCTGGGCCATTGTTAGTGGGCTGTTGGTGGATGTTATGGGCCAGCGTGTCACCGTGGCCCGGCTTGTGTCCCGGGGGGGGAGGGAGAGGAGGGGGGCCAGATCTGGGCCACACTAATATCTCTTTCACTGCCGCGTTCCCGGCCCTTAATTAGGCCATCTTGGAGGGGGGCGGTAAGAGCGGTTGTTTACACCGGCTAATTCGTTACGAGAGGCGGAAGTGGCTCGCGTATAGACATACTCAGTGTCCAGGGGGAAATCAGAGACCCAGTTAATGTCCATCACCGCCACCGTCTTCTATCGTCCTTAACCCCCAACCCCCTATTCCCCCTTCCCTCTCCCCCCTACCCCCTCCTCCCCCACTCACCACCACATTTCCATGCCTATTGTGGGCAGCCATCGGCAACATTGTGTGTAGAGATGAAGCTCAGAATGTTTGATTTGTAAGATAAACCAAAGGGGTTAGATGCAGGAGGTGAGTGGATGAAGAGGTGATTGGAGGGGGTAAGGGGTGATTGGTGGGATATATTGGGATTGGAAGAGTTTCGAGGTGATTAGAGAGGAGCAACGGAGGGAGTGGAAGTGATTGGAAGGGTGGGAAGTGATTGTAGAGGACAAGAAGGGGTTTTAAAGGTTTGTGATTGGAGGCAGGAGGTGATTAGAGAGAGATGATTGCAGGGATTTGAAAGAGAGTGATGGGATTGGAGAGGATGGGAAGGTGTTAGAAGATTATGGGAGGTGATTGGTATGGGTGGGAGGTGTTTGGAGGGAGTAGGGAGGGTAATAGAAGAGGGTGAAAAGGAGATTGGTAGACTGTGATGAAGTTGGGTGGGAGATGGGATTAGATGGGGGGAGTATATTGGAAGATTAGCTGTCCTATTAAAGTATCCAAGTTCAGCACGGTCTCTCGATTAGCCATTCCGTAAAAGTTATTTCGATTAGCCATTCCGTAAAAGTTCTGTCGATTAGCCACTCCGTAAAAGTTCTGTCGAGTAGCCACTCTGAAAAAAATACAACTGAGAGGCTAACTAATACAACTGTATAACTAATCAGACACATACGACCCTAACCAGCCGAACAATATGCCCAAAACGCCAATATTATCATCATTTGATCAACTCTTTCAACTTCCCTCCCATTGACGCACCCTCCCACATCTCTCCCATCCCATCAACACACACTCTCTCTTCCTTCCCAGGCGCACCTTCCCAGAGTTAATCTCGTCTGCTGGTGTGGGAGGATGGGGTCGAGGAAGTGCTATGCCACATCCCAGCCCAGCAACATATAGTCCTTATGATAACCGGTTATAACGTTGTTCCATCCCATTTACCTGTGTTATGATCTCAGCATGCAGGAGAAACGAGTCTCCCCCCCTTAAGAGTTATTCAGCAAGCCTGACCTAACTAGAAAGTATAGGAAATGTAGAGGTGATAACACATATGGAAAATAGTTGGTAGGATTTAAATAACAATTTGAGATTATGGGCAATGAAGAAGAAAACAGATAAATGACTGGCTAGGAGATTTGGACATTCTGCAGGAGGAGTGAGGCTCGTTTCTGGAAGGCTTTGACCTCACTTGAGGCCAGACATCGCAGGGGGAAAGCCGCGCTCCGTTGAGCTCCCGTCAGAAAGGAACCCCTAGTGATATATCTCGAAGAGAAGAGAAGTGTGCAGACGTACCAGCTGTGGAATCGAGCTGGGGATGTGTGGTCTCAAGTCCTGGTCGACGATGAGTGTTTATTAAACCGCCCAGAGACATTATTGTGGGCTGTGGAAGCGCCCTGACCAAGCTTCGTCAGAGGGAGGAGCGCCCTCGACCAGACAATCTGTGGTAAGCATGATATACGCCAGTTCATAGTGATTGCTTGTAGTTGGTCGTGTGCCCAGCGACAGTAGCAATGTTTATTGATAAGTTAGACATGATTTGATGAGGCAGAAAGCCTGAAATAAGAGAGTGGAGAGGGAGGAACACGGAGCGACATCCGTCTCCTCTGAGCACTGGCAGGCAACTGAGGGAGCCCGGCTCCTGACGGCGAAAAACCCTCCCAGTGTGACTCACACCCGCCAGGCGAGGTGGAGTATGGACCCGCCCAAAACGGGGGAGTCCACTCTCACTGTATGTAGAGGACAGATAGAGGTTTGAGGCAAACATATTGTGTGATTATTTTTGTTTATGTGTTAAAGGGGAAACATTTTATTGGAGTGTCGATGGGTTGCAGGTTTGTCTTTGGGGAAGAAGTTGTTGAGAACTTCGAAGCCAGCCCAGATGAAGTAAATGATGAGACTCCAAGGTAGTGGAGCAGAGGACCTCGAGCTGTGAGGAGAAGCAGTGAGGAGTGTCACGTGCTTCTGTAGAGGTGGTGAAGCACCATAGTTGCTCGAGGGAACTTCATGGTGTAGCAGCCAAGAGAGCAGTGGAGGACCCTAGCAGAAGGGTGAAGCACCGTAGTTGCTCAAAGAAACTTCATGATAGCAGCCTGGAGGAGCTGCAGAGGATCCTGGTAGTGAAGCCCGGAAGAACCTAAAGATATCAGGGTAGTGAACTTCCAGAGGTGGAAGGGAAGTTCTGGTGGATTACTTGTAGGGAGTTGATAGTGCTTGGTTGTCATTAGCGTGCAAGACGCAGTGAGAGGTGAGTGACTGTTTGCATTCTTATGTCAAGGAGTGTTTTATACTGAAGTTTAGAGTTACAGTCGTAGGCTGGATTACCTACAGATGTATGTGTTCTAGGACTGATAGAGTGATCAATTGATCATCGTTGCGTATCAAGGAACGTTTATAATGATATATGTTATTGCATTCACATGCTGATTTTCTTTGTACACATTTATTGATACATTTATATATTCTCTTGCTGATGGTGCAACAGTGTATGTAGACTTGATCAACTTGAGGAGGTTGATAGTATCAGGTGGTGAACCAGGAGATAGGATACCACTTGATAAGCTGATGATAGAGTTCCGATGATGTTGGAGTGCAACCTGATTGTAATAGTATAGAGTATAGGATTCATTATTATTATATGTGTGTATGTATTGTGTATGTGCTTTGTCCAGTAAATGTATTCCAATTTGCTGGTGTTTGACCTTGTCCTAGTGAGGCTTCCCTTGAAATAGTACAGAAGAAGAGAGAGAGAGAGAAAGAACCAAGAACCACTGCTGTGGACAGGGTAGAAGGTAATACTAATAAGTCAAAGGGGGGTTGAGGAGATCATATCACCTAAGGAGAGAGTTGGGAGTCACAGCGGCTCGAGTGGGTGTGTGCACGTGACAACGAGGTTAAGTGTTGGAGCCGCATCCCCTAAATGTGTGACGTTGAGCCCCTCTCCAAAAGCCAGAAGTGCCTAGTGTGATCTCCTAGTGAAGTATAAGCACTTTACCGAGTTGTGGGTTGGGTTGTCCGAAGAGAAGGATCAACGACGACAACAAAACCAACCCACACTATAATACCTGTCTCACATTACCCCTTCTCTTCCACTTCCCCTTCCCACTCTGTTATCATATTTAAGGACAGAACAACTAATGTTAAAAAGAAGATTGATTTACGTCAACTACAAATAAATAACAAAACATTGAGAGAGACGAGAACACTCACAGAGAGCAGAACACACACACAGAGCAGAACACTCACAGAGAGCAGAACACACACAGAGAGCAGAACACACAGTTGTTGTTTTTTTAGCATTTCAGCAACATTTGCAGAAATGCTAAAAAAACAACAACTCTGAAGTAATGTCTGCAGTGATGGAGGTAGCCATGAAAGCAGCCACTTCACAGGAAGCAGCACACTCCACTAGCCAGCTGCTGGAAAGGAAAAGAGCAGTGGTAGCTGTAGGTATTAGAGAGCAGGAAGGCTCTAATAGGAGAGTGGAATGATATGGACAAAGCGGCAGTGAATGAAATACTGAAGGCACTAGACATGGAAGGGGCTGAGCATAGCATTGAGAAGGTTTTCAGGTTAGGCTGGTACAAAAATGACCGAGACCGTGTGTTAAAGATAGTGTTTGCAAACGAGAACACAAAGGACACTATTCTAACAAAGAACAGACACCTGCAACATGTGGGAGATTTAAAAAAAGTATTCCTCCAGAGGGACATGACGAGAGAGGAGAGGGCCATGGCGGAAGAAGCAAGGAAGAAGCACAGGGCGAGAGGGAAAAACCAGGAAACCACAGCTCCCAACACATCACCCCCAGAGGCGAGGGGGGAACCCACAACCATCTACCCAGTAACACCAGCGGGGAGGGCAATCCCACCACCCTCCTCTGCATAGAAAACCCCCATTTCCTTCCTGTCCTCCCACCCCGTTCACCCCATACCCTCCCTGTCCTTCCCCCTTCACTTGACCCCCCACCCCTCATCCCAGTATTCTCTGCAACCCTGGTATCCACCTCACAAATCCTCACACCCATGGCACAGCTTCCTCCACCAGCAGAACATTCACCAAGGAGGAGATTTGAGAAGGGACAGAAGAAAGTGAGCCTCAAGGCAATGTACACTAACACAGACGGCATTACAAATAAAGCATATGAACTTGGAGAATGGGTACTAGAGGAAAACCCAGACATAATAGCTCTCACAGAAAAAAAGCTGACGAAAACAATAACAAATGCAGTGTTCCCACAGGACTATTATGTTATGAGGAAAGAGAGAGAAGGAAGAGGTGGGGGTGGTGCAGCTCTGCTGGTAAGAAAAAGCTGGGATTTTGAGGAGTTGGTTGTTCAGGGATGTGAAGGTTTCAGTGACTACATAATAGGAACAATAACAACTGGAGGGCAAAAAATTATAGTCGTAGTCATATATAATCCGCCACCAAATGACAGAAGACCCAGACAGGAATATGATAGAAACAATATGGCCACCATTAACATACTAGAGAGAGCAGCTTCTGTTGCTAGCAGGAATGGATCTGGACTACTAATTATGGGAGACTTCAACCATGGAAAGATAGATTGGGAGAACAGACACCCGCATGGAGGACCAGAAACATGGAGAGCTTAGCTGCTGGACGTGGCAACAAGAAACTTTCTAAGCCAGCACATCAAGGATCCAACAAGAATGAGAGGAGAGGATGAACCAGCAATGCTTGATCTGATATTTACCCTAAATGAGTGGGATATAAGGGAAGTCAAGATGGAAGCGCCCTTGGGAATGAGTGATCACAGTGTATTGAACATTGAGTACCTGGTAGAGCTAGGACTTATCACCCCCAAAAAAGAACTAGGAAACAAAAGGCTGGCATACCGAAAGGGAAATTATGAGGAGATGAGAAGCTTCCTAAGGGAAATGCCTTGGGACACAGACCTCAGAGCTAAGTCTGTACAAGATATGATGGACTGTCACCCAAAAGTGTCAGGAGGCAGTAAGCAGATACACCCCGGTCCAAAAGGAAAAATCCGAGAAGCAAAAGAAGAATCCATGGTATAATAGGGCATGTATGGAAGCAAAGAAACTGAACAAATGGGCGTGGAGGAACTTCCGGAATAACAGAACACCAGAAAGCAGAGATACCAGAGAACCAGGAATGAGTATATCAGGGTGAGAAGAGAAGCAGAGAAAAGTTATGAAAATGATATAGCAAACAAAGCCAAGACCGAACCAAAGCTACTCCACAGTCACATCAGAAGGAAAACAACAGTGAAAGAACAGGTAGTGAAACTTAGAACAGGCGAGGACAGGTATGCAGAGAATGACAAAGAGGTGTGTGATGAACTCAACAAGAGGTTCCAAGAGGTCTTCACAACAGAACAAGGTGAGATCACTGTGCTAGGAGAAAGGGAAGTAAACCAGGCGGCCTTGGAAGAGTTTGAAATTACGAGAGAGGAGGTCAAGAGACACCTGCTTGACCTTGATGTTAGAAAGGCTGTTGGTCCAGACGGGATCTCGCCATGGGTACTGAAAGAGTGTGCAGAGGCACTTTGCTTGCCACTCTCCATAGTGTATAGTAGGTCACTGGAGGCGGGAGACCTACCAGAAATATGGAAGACGGCAAATGTGGTCCCAATATACAAAAAGGGCGACAGGCAAGAGGCACTGAACTACAGGCCAGTATCCTTGACTTGTATACCATGCAAGGTGATGAAGAAGATCGTGAGAAAAAACCTGGTAGCACATCTCGAGAGAAGGGACTTCGTGACAAATCGACAACATGGGTTCAGGGAGGGTAAATCTTGCCTAACTGGCTTAATAGAATTCTATGACCAGGTAACACAGATTAAGCAAGAAAGAGAGGGCTGGGCGGACTGCATTTTCTTGGATTGTCGGAAAGCCTTGACACAGTACCGCATAAGAGGCTGGTACATAAGCTGGAGAGACAGGCAGGTGTAGCTGGTAAGGTGCTCCAGTGGATAAGGGAGTACCTAAGCAATAGGATTACCAATTACCAATTTGCGTTCCATGTGACCATGCGCGTGACAAAGGTGCACCTCAGAGATACACACACACACTGTCATCTGTTTTGGCCAGCTTGGGTGGAACTGGTCGCCTGCTCTGCCAGTCCTCCTTGACTAATTAACATGTTGAGGAAAGCTTTGAGGTATATGTTTGACTTCCATTGTTAGTATACCAGTGATTCTGTCGGCCTCACTCATGAATACTCCGTTGGTATACTCAGCCTTGGTCGGTCGAGGTCGACCAGGCCTGAGTATACCATCATTAGCCTGGGTTGAGTACATGTGCCTGTGCACAGACCAATCAAATACACTCACCAATCTAGTACAAACACTTGAGGGCTACTTTGAGTGCGGGAAGGTAATGGAGCGGTTGTGTTGGGCATCAGACAGGGATTACTACCGTGGCCAGCGGGAGACAAAGGGATCCTTGGGAAAGCTCCACTAATATATAATTTCAGCTTCTGCAAATCTTGCATTGGAGAATTGGTGAGCAGTTGTGAGGCAGGGCGGGGTGTGTGGGGGTTAGGAGGGTGTGTGTGTGTGTCTGGAGGATGGTTAGGGAGGGACACAACTCTCCCTTAAATATCATAAAATCGCTAATGTTTAATAACACTGTCAGCTCACAACTGCGGCAAACATCACCTCCCAACAAGGGGCAAGGGGCCAGCAATGTAGAGTGTATAGCAAACAGTTATCACGACCCCACAAACGGTGAACAATAATCTTGAAACCTCACAGAAAGACTTTACGTAGAAAATGATGGCCAAGGAACTGTGGGAGACCTCGAACATAAAGCTAACCAAACACACACAGACTCACACACAGACTTAGACACATACACAGATTCAAACACAGACTGAGACACAGACGGAGACACAGACTCCGACACAGACTGAGACACAGACTCCGACACAGAAACCCAAGACACAGAGGAGACCACACATACATAAGATCGTCTTCCCGTCGTCAAGTGAGACCCAAGAGATTAACCAAAGATATCGATAAATATAATTCCAGAACAATCACCCCATTACCACAATCGGAGAGGGTTACAAGCACACAATCTCACAACGGTTCAGTCAAATCCCCTCGCCCCAACCAGCCATCAGCTCAGCAACAGGATGTGAACAGACTGTGTAATGAACACGTCAAGAGCCACCCAACTCCACAAGGGGGGACAACAGTCTTGAAAGTTTCAATCCATTCACTAAAAATAACAATGCACAATGGCTTGACTCCTCACAGAGGAATGGAACTCAGCGACTTATATAGACACAGACTCTGGCATACTACTCACTAACATCAATGAGGAAAAAGGGCAAAATTATGAAGCTATTTAACTACAAAACTTACCAGGGCAACAGAGCTGGCCAGGCCAGCGACAGAGCAGCAACTGTAGTCAAGGGAAATTGACCACACACACTCCATGATAATTTAAGGGAAAACATCCTGGTCATTGAACTCCAAACGGCTTAAGACACAAAGTGTATTGGAACGTGTTATAGACAGACGAGGAGTCACAATAACGTGGCTGAAATATGTTGACCAGACCACACACTAGAAAGTGAAGTGTCGACGACGTTTCGGTCCGTCCTGGACCATTTTCAAGTCGATTGTGATCGACTTGAGTAACCGACTTGAGCACAATCGACTTGAGAATGGTCCAGGACGGATCGAAACGTCGTCGTCCCTTCACTTTCTAGTGTGTGGACTGGTCAACGTGTTATACCAACCACCAAGACGGCCTCTTCCTTTCCCATGGCCGGAATCATCTAACTCATCACAAGGAAGAGGCCTGCCTATTTCCTGGGAGATCTAAGAAACACACGGCTCTGGAACACGGGAGAAACAGGCAGGAGAAACCTTACACAATATAATAAGGAACAGAAATCCTTTCCATCTGGATCCAGGCATCACAGCTTACGCATCCCAGCAAGGTAAAGGTACGCCAGACAAGGTTATAGCGGCTAATCAGGCATAGCACTCTCAAACAACCACCATTTCCTAAACACCCTCATAGAAAGAGGCCACCAGTGAACACAAACGACCAATAGCAATGACTATCAACGAACCTAATTCAGAAACCCTTTCATCCTCTTCTACATCCCAGCTCCTGGATGGTACCTGAATGGTGGTATCCGACCTGGATTGAGAGATACCTGACTGGATGACTCAGTACAAACACGGCACCAGCTACACACATAATCTTTCCCTTCATCTTCCACCATATAAATGGAATATTCCACCAAGCTACTAACATCTCTCTACCATTACCCTTCTGCCTTTCCCTCCCATCCGCTCCCTTCCACGCTCCAACTCTCCTCTTCCTCGCACATAACTACGTCCATTCCAGCATGTCTGTATAATTTTTGTTTTGTTGATAGCCTTGGTTATCTGAGGCGTTTATGAGTACTTAATTAAGCATGAGGAATCCTCTCTTCCAGCCAGGCCTCCTCCTCTTATACCCTGATTCCCCTCCCTCTCTTCTAGCCTGTCTCATACTCTCCCTGCTTGATCCACTCTATCTAAGCCCTAGCCCCTCTCCCCCATCCTGGTCCCTCTGTCCCAGCCTACCTCCTCCCTCCTAGCCCATGTCTACTAGCCTGGCCCCATCCCCTCTCTCTCTCTCTCTCCCACTCTGGTCGTCCACTGGCATATATGATCAGCGGCCTGCCGGTCGTGGGCCGCCAAGACCCGTCCCAGGAAAAGGTGGGCCGCTCAGATTCAGCCAGTGGGAGATGGACCACCAGAACTCGACCAGCTCCATGCTGAATTAATCTCGCCTGTTCTGTGGCGTGATGATCTAGGTACATTAGCACGCTTCCTGGCGCCGCAAACCTCACTCCAGACGAGAATATCAACAAACATTACCCTTGTTGATGAACTATGCCACATGCATCAATCCTGCATGTTCATGACCCAAATAACATTCATTTTGTTATTACATGGATTGCAATTTTCGTTCATTGGTATATTCGTGTTGCACGAGGTATTTTAAGTTATTTCATGCCAGAGTTATATAAAGACTTTTGATGGAAGGTATTAAGACTAGATACTAATGAATCTTATAGATTCTCAGGTACCTGGTGTTATGATCCCAGGTAGCCGAAAAACGAGTCTCTCCTTTGAGAATTGTTCTATCAGTCTTGACCTGACTAGAAGGTCAAGGATATAAAGAGGTGAAGATTCATACGTAAAATAACTGGTTAGAGTTGATAAACCATTTAAGAATATGGGCCGTGAATCAGGATATAGATAAATGACTGGTTATAAGATGTGGAGAGTTTGCTGGAGGCGTGAGGCTCGCTTGAGAGGAGCTTAAGCTCACTTGAGTTGAAGAAATCGTGAGGGGAGGGCGTGCTCCGTTTGAGCCCCTGTTAGAGAGGAACCCCTGTTTGATATCCCTTCAAGAGGAAGGAAGTGGACAGACGTCTCGACTGAAGAATAAGTTAGGAGGCGTGTTAGCTCAAGTCAGGAACTGCAGAAGATGTTGGGGGGACAGTTAAAGCAGTTCTGTGGGTAGCCTGAGGCGCCACGAGTATCGCCTCCCCGTCAGAGCGCCCTGCAGGAGACCTTTTTGTGGTAAGCACAATTTTAACCGGTTTACAGTGATTGCCTATAGTTGATCATGTGCCCAGCGATCGTAGCGAATGTTTATTGATACATTAGGTATGTTTTGATAAGGCAGAAGGCCTAGAATAAGAGAGTAAAGTTGGAGGAACAGCCTGGAGGGCGGAGCGACATCCATCTCCTCCGAGCGCTGGCAGGTGACTGAGGGGCCAGCCGCCATCTGCCTGAGGGCCGCCGGGCCAGGCGGAGGATGGACCAGCCCAAACGGGGGAGTCCACACTCACAGCATGTAGAGAGCAGAGAGATGTTGGGCAAACATATTGTGTGGTTTATTTCGTTTATGTGTTTATAGGGAAACATTTTTATTGGCGTGTCGATGGGTTGCTGGTTTGTCTGGGGAAGAAGTTGCTGAGAACTTCGAGGCCAGCAGAGAGGGAATAGTTGATGAGACTTCAAGGTTGTGGAATGTACTGAGCTCTGTGGAAGAACAGCCATATAGTGAGGAGCAGGACCTCAAGCTGTGGGAAGAGGAGCAGTGGAATGAAGTTTCACATGCTTCTGTGATACCAGTGGTGAAGCACCATTGTTGCTCAAGGAAGACTTCACGGTGTAGCAGCCTGGAAGAGCTGCGGAGGATCCTGGTAGATAAACCCGGAAAAACCTGAAAATATTATGAGTGTATCGGAGTGTATTTCGAGTGCGGTTGCATGAGTTGAATACTTTTCGAGTGTTTTCGAATGTATTCCAGTGTATGTTAGAGTATGTTGGAGTGTTTTCAAATGTTTTTTAGTGTATCTTCAGCATTTCTTCAATGTATATCAGGTGAATGCTTTTGCTGCTGTATTTTAACTACAACAGCAGCAGCAGCAGCAGCTGTTATTGCTGTTGTTGTTGCCTCATGCAAGCATCTTACCCCTTCCCTCCTCCCTCTCTCATTAGGTCAGCAAGTATTCCCTTGGACCACATGGGAGGGAAAAATGCGGCTCTCGGCTATGTGGCGATAGTGGTGTGGGGGGGGGAGTGGTGGTTGGGGGGGCTGGAGGAGAGGAGGAGAAGTTATGCCGTGGAGGAGGGGGAGGAGGGATGGGTGAGGAGGGGGGGTATGAGGGATATATGAGCATGTGGGGTATGTTTGCGAGGACACATATACATTTATACACAACATACACACCTGTGTGTGGTTGATATATACACACACGCGATATACAAGCGGTAATCATACACAATAAATTTGCAATAAATATACCATGGTAACAGATAAAAATATGCAGACGCGCGCGCGCGCACACACAAACACACACACACGCGCACACACACACACACACACACACACTTTGCACATATTGCATACAGCAGTCATTGCTGTAAGCAACCGATAGCTGGAAAGGCGGGATCCAAGCGTCAATGCTCGATCCTGCAAGCACAAATAGGTGAGTACACACACACACACACACACACACACACACACACACACACACACACACACACACACACACACACACACACACACACACACACACACACACAAACGCTCACACACACACATACAAAAATTATGAGAAGAATCAAGACAGATGATAGACAGAGACTACAGGACGACCTGGACAAACTGGAGGAATGGTCTAGGAAATGGCTGCTAAAGTTCAACTCAGGAAAGTGTAGGAGCAGGAGGCTGAACACAAGGTACCATCTGGGAGGTGATATTCTGCAAGAGTCAAATAGAGAGAAAGATCTGGGGGTTGATATCACACCGAACCTGTCCCCGGAAGCCCACATCAAAAGAATATCATCAGCGGCATATGCTAGGTTGGCCAACATAAGAACTGTCTTTAAAAACTTGTGTAAAGTATCGTTCAGGATCTTGTATACCACCTATGTCAGACCAATCCTGGAATATGCAGCTCCTGCCTGGAGTCCATACCATAACAAACACAATATGAAGCAGGAGAAAATTCATAGGCATGTCATTAGACTAGTCGCAGAACTAAGAGGCAAGAGTTACGAGGAAAGGCTGCATGATTTGCAGCTCACGTCGCTGGAAGACAGAAGAGCTTGGGAAGACATGATCACCAGATACATAATTCTCAGGGGAATTGAATTGAGGGTACTTACACAAGGGAACAAAGGTGGAAGCTGAGACCAAAAAGAGCCACGGAGACATTAGAAATAACTTTTTCAATGCAGTTTGTAGTAAATGGAATGCATTAGGCAGTGATGTGGTGGAGGCAGACTCCATACACAGTTCCAAATCTAGATATGCTAGAGCCCAATAGGTTTATGAACCTACACACCATTAGACTGACAGTTGAGAGGCGGGACCAAAGAGCCAAAGCACAACCATATAACACAATCACAAACAACAATCACACTACAAACACACGCATCACAAACACATACAACCATCCGCAACTCGCGACAGTTACAAATGATAAACGCGACATACAAACTATTCAACAAATACATTCACCAAACACAAACACACACAAGAACAACAACAACACGCTGGATAAATACTTACAATGACATACACTTGTCGCTTTACCCTAATTATGACCTTCCTCTCCTCTGAGAAGCATCTGGTCATAAACCTTGACTTTCCTGCCATTATGACCTTCCTCTCCTCTGAGAAGCATCTGGCCATAAACCTTGACTTTCCTGCCATTATGACCTTCCTCTCCTCTGAGAAGCATCTGGCCATAAACCTTGACTTTCCTGCCATTATGACCTTCCTCTCCTCTGAGAAGCATCTGGCCATAAACCTTGACTTTCCTGCCATTATGACCTTCCTCTCCTCTGAGAAACATCTGGCCATAAACCTTGACTTTCCTGCCATTATGACCTTCCTCTCCTCTGAGAAACATCTGGCCATAAACCTTGACTTTCCTGCCATTATGACCTTCCTCTCCTCTGAGAAGCATCTGGCCATAAACCTTGACTTTCCTGCCATTATGACCTTCCTCTCCTCTGAGAAGCATCTGGCCATAAACCTTGACTTTCCTGCCATTATGACCTTCCTCTCCTCTGAGAAGCATCTGGCCATAAACCTTGACTTTCCTGCCATTATGACCTTCCTCTCCTCTGAGAAACATCTGGCCATAAACCTTGACTTTCCTGCCATTATGACCTTCCTCTCCTCTGAGAAACATCTGGCCATAAACCTTGACATTCCTGCCATTATGACCTTCCTCTCCTCTGAGAAGCATCTGGCCATAAACCTTGACTTTCCTGCCATTATGACCTTCCTCTCCTCTGAGAAACATCTGGCCATAAACCTTGACTTTCCTGCCATTATGACCTTCCTCTCCTCTGAGAAACATCTGGCCATAAACCTTGACTTTCCTGCCATTATGACCTTCCTCTCCTCTGAGAAGCATCTGGCCATAAACCTTGACTTTCCTGCCATTATGACCTTCCTCTCCTCTGAGAAGCATCTGGCCATAAACCTTGACTTTCCTGCCATTATGACCTTCCTCTCCTCTGAGAAGCATCTGGCCATAAACCTTGACTTTCCTGCCATTATGACCTTCCTCTCCTCTGAGAAACATCTGGTCATAAACCTTGACTTTCCTGCCATTATGACCTTCCTCTCCTCTGAGAAACATCTGGCCATAAACCTTGACTTTCCTGCCATTATGACCTTCCTCTCCTCTGAGAAGCATCTGGCCATAAACCTTGACTTTCCTGCCATTATGACCTTCCTCTCCTCTGAGAAGCATCTGGCCATAAACCTTGACTTTCCTGCCATTATGACCTTCCTCTCCTCTGAGAAACATCTGGTCATAAACCTTGACTTTCCTGCCATTATGACCTTCCTCTCCTCTGAGAAACATCTGGCCATAAACCTTGACTTTCCTGCCATTATGACCTTCCTCTCCTCTGAGAAACATCTGGCCATAAACCTTGACATTCCTGCCATTATGACCTTCCTCTCCTCTGAGAAACATCTGGTCATAAACCTTGACTTTCCTGCCATTATGACCTTCCTCTCCTCTGAGAAACATCTGGCCATAAACCTTGACTTTCCTGCCATTAAAAACACTCTTTTATTATTTATCATTTTATATTATTTTTGTGGTCATGAAAAATTATATTTTAAAATATTTCGCTTTGAAGCTGGAGACTAATTGTATAGAATTGTTAAAGTGGCATACACGGCTGGGGATTGTTTTTGTGTCATTGACCTTGTTTTGTGTCGTTGTCCTTGTTTTGTGTCATTGTCTTTGTTTTGTGTCATTGTCCTTGTTTTGTGTCATTGTCCTTGTTTTTGTGTCATTGTCCTTGTTTTGTGTCATTGTCCTTGTTTTGTGTCATTGTCCTTGTTTTGTGTCATTGTCCTTGTTTTGTGTCATTGTCCTTGTTTTGTGTCATTGTCCTTGTTTTGTGTCATTGTCCTTGTTTTGTGTTATTGTCCTTGTTTTGTGTCATTGTCCTTGTTTTGTGTCATTGTCCTTGTTTTGTGTCATTGTCCTTGTTTGTGCCATTGTCCTTGTTTTGTGTTATTGTCCTTGTTTTGTGTCATTGTCCTTGTTTTGTGTCATTGTCCTTGTTTTGTGTCATTGTCCTTGTTTTGTGTCATTGTCCTTGTTTTGTGCCATTGTCCTTGTTTTGTGTTATTGTCCTTGTTTTGTGTCATTGTCCTTGTTTTGTGTCATTGTACTTGTTTTGTGTCATTGTCCTTGTTTTGTGTCATTGTCCTTGTTTTGTGTCATTGTCCTTGTTTTGTGTCATTGTCCTTGTTTTGTGTCATTGTCCTTGTTTTGTGCCATTGTCCTTGTTTTGTGTTATTGTCCTTGTTTTGTGTCATTGTCCTTGTTTTGTGTCATTGTCCTTGTTTTGTGTCATTGTCCTTGTTTTTGTGTCATTGTCTGTGTGGGAAGACGACAAAAACGTTGATTTTTATTCTTTGTTTGGTTTTCTTTGTGTAGTTTGTTCATGTTGGTGACAAGATAAACACACATACATTGGGCTACATGTGCATATACTGTACATTAAACGGCATTTGAAAGGCGGGGTCCAAGAGCTAAAAGCTGGATTCACTAAGCAGAAATTATAAACAAAAAAGTTAATATTCACACACACGAATATATGCACACACACATATACGCACAATTAGGTAAACACACACACACACACACATACATACACACACACACACACACACACACACACACACACACACACACACACACACACACACACACACACACACACACACATACGCACACACACACACACACACACACACACACACACACACACACACACACACACACACACACACACACACACACACACGCCCAGATGACCAACCACAGACCAGCTGGGGTCCAGGAGATGGCGCCCAACCAAACACGTGCACCTCCACCACAACACACTCGCTCATTCCAAACATTTACACCGAAACATTCTTCAAGAAACATCTTCATTAGCTTGATAACTTCCAGAATATTCGAAACAAAACACTTCTAAGAAATACTCCCCCCCCCCTCCCCCTCTGCATGGGACACTTACCTATTACTGCTTACCTACCAGTACGGCCACGCTCCTCACTCCCAGCCCCGGCTGACGCAACCGGAAGATGATGGATAAATGATGGATTGAGAGATGATGGGAGGGGGGTGATGGGGGAGACATGGGGGAGGGGAGGGGAGCACCGTGCATGTGAGGAGGGGGGGGGAAGGAGGCAATGGGAGGAGGGGGGGTGTGCTGATGACTGGGGGGTGGGGGGGTAGGTTCAGGCGTCAGCACACAGCTTACAACTTTAGATTGGATCTCAGGGTGTGGGGGGGGGGGGGTTGAGACCACTCCCCCTACCCAGCATGGACATGATCCTACAACAACAACAACAAGTAAAACAATAGCCAACAAGAACACAAGGAACACAAATAAACAGTCCAACACAACGAGCAAGGATTCAAAACACCAAACAATTCTCATAAAGAAAAATTAAGCCACCATTAACACATACAAAACACCATTAAAAACAATTAACATAAACAACAAGAACAAAGAGCAAGCATAAACACACTCAAATATAAACAACGAAACACAACAAACTAAAACCTATTTTCTTGTTAATAAAAATATAAATGGATTACATTTTAATATAAATATTATAATTATTAATATTCTTACACAGAGAGTAACACACTAACGTGACAGCATCACTGAGAAAATCCCATAGGAGTAGTGGTGACGATTCGAACCTATGTGCTGGGTGTGAGCCGGTCGACCGAGCGGACAGCACACTGGACTTGTGATCCTGTGGTCCCGGGTTCGATCCCAGGCGCCGGCGAGAAACAATGGGCATAATTTCTTTCACCCTATGCCCCTGTTACCTAGCAGTAAAATAGGAACCTGGGTGTTAGTTAGCTGTCACGGGCTGCTTCCTGGGGGTGGAGGCCTGGTGGAGGACCGGGCCGCGGGGACACTAAAAGTCCCGAAATCATCTCAAGATATACCCAGTCACACGTTCTGAACGACTACCCCACGACATGGTAAAGGGATTGTAACCTGGAATTCTACTGAACCCACGAGGGTTTCCTGAGGCTTTCACTGAAGTCACGACCGTGTGCGTTGGGACACGCACCGCATAGGTTCGAACCTTCATCAGGGCTCCATCAGATTTTTGTAAGTTCGAAAGAACGTAAAAAAGTAAGTTCTTACGTTCTTGTATAGCCACAAGCACGCGTAGCGTTTCGGGCGGGTCCCTAATCTTAATTTTCCCCGGAATACGACCCGCCAAATCGTTCAACAACCAGGTACCCATTCACTACAGGGTGAACAGAGACGTACAGGTAAGGCTTGGCACCCAGACAATCCTCCCCGGCCAGGATACGAACCCAGGCCAAATCGCCTGGAACAACAACAGAGCACCAGGACACCAACATGAACAACAACAGAGCACCAGGGCACCAACATGAACAATAACAGAGCACCAGGACATCCACATGAACAATAACAGAGCACCAGGACACCCACACCATTACGACTATTTAGCACTGGGAAGGGGTCAGGATAAGGATTTGGGATGGGCCGGGGTGGGGAGGAATGGAAACCACAAGGCGACCATTCCTCTTCCACTGTTAATGGAAAGGATAGGTTTACCAACTGGGGGCCCTCCTCTTCAAGTAAACCCAAGATTGGTCTCCCTCCGCCTGGGGGCCACCCGTCGTCTGTGGACCAAAGAAGGGGTCCTCACCTGGGGGCCTCCCACTGGTGTAGAGGCCGTGGGGGGTGGCGTCCATCCTGTGGTCGGGTCTGTACCGCCGGGAGGAAGTAATTACGACCTTCCGGCCCCCGTGTTCCCGCCCCCCGGACACCGCTATTCTCCTGTGGCCGCCAGGGTTTTACATATTTAATTTTAATATTTTTGCATACTCTCCTAGATGTATATATCTAGATACGTACGTGTGTGTGTGTGTGTGTGTGTGTGTGTGTGTGTGTCCAAAAAATAAGTGGTTGACGAAAGCTCCTAAAACAAACCACTAAACGCATCAAGCGTGGCTTGACACACAATTCCTCTAACATTAACCCAAAGCAACATTACCATAAATAACATTACTTTCCAATTGTGGGGACCCATAGGCTCCAAAAGGAGAATGTAAGGCATTCAGAGAAGACCTGATATTATATGTTTACAACCCCTCTCTCACCTGGAGAGAAAATACATTTAGAATTCACTCTCACCACGCCTCAAACCATAACCCAAAACTAGTCTGGTTCTACCCTCGTCCTCACAAATACAACACACAAACCTTCCCAATCAACTCAAACAACATAGTATAACAATACAATTTACAATCATATTTCCACAAACTATTCCTTGACTGAAAAAAAAAGAGTGCGTTTACAATCCATGTTTTTGTAATTACATTTTGTGACGTGAAATCCGATTCTTTGAGCGCTGGCCATAAACACACACGCCCCTTTTTCATCCCTCAAAAATGCGTACATCGGAAACTGAAAAAAGGGGCCAAATGCAATTGAAAAAAATATATATATATTTGAGGCCGATTAATCCACACGAAACCGATATTGGCCAGAGGAGAAACGTGGCTGATAACATAGGTGTAAGTTTACAAACACGCGCCCACACACACACACACACACACACAAGACAAGCCGAAGGAATGGTCGAACAAATGGTTGTTAGAGTTTAACCCAACCAAATGTAATGTAATGAAGATAGGTGTAGGGAGCAGGAGGCCAGATACAAGGTATCATCTGGGAGAGGAAATTCTTCAGGAGTCAGAGAAGGAAAAAGACTTGGGGGTTGATATCACGCCAGACCTGTCTCCTGCAGCACATATCAAGCGGATAACATCAGCGGCATATGCCAGGCTGGCCAACATACGAACGGCATTCAGAAACTTGTGTAAAGAATCATTCAGAACTTTGTATACCACATATGTCAGGCCAATCCTGGAGTATGCAGCCCCAGCATGGAGTCCATATCTAGTCAAGGATAAGACTAAACTGGAAAAGGTTCAAAGGTTTGCCACCAGACTAGTACCCGAGCTGAGAGGTATGAGCTACGAGGAGAGACTACGGGAATTAAACCTCACTTCGCTGGAAGACAGAAGAGTTAGGGGGGACATGATCACCACATTCAAGATTCTGAAGGGGATTGATAGGGTAGATAAAGACAGTCTATTTAACACAAGGGGAACACGCACAAGGGGACACAGGTGGAAACTGAGTGCCCAAATGAGCCACAGAGATATTAGAAAGAACTTTTTTAGTGTCAGAGTGGTTGACAAATGGAATGCATTAGGAAGTGATGTGGTGGAGGCTGACTCCATACACAGTTTCAAGTGTAGATATGACAGAGCCCGATAGGCTCATGAATCTGTACACCTGTTGATTGACGGTTGAGAGGCGGGACCAAAGAGCCAGAGCTCAACCCCCGCAAACACAACTAGGTGAGTACAACTAGGTGAGTACACACACACACACACACACACACACACACACACACACACACACACACACACACACAGACCGACGCCAGCGACGGTAGGAGAGACACGCGATTAGCAAGGTCCGCGGAAATTCGTCAAATTCTCGGGACATTGAAGGATTATTGAGGCTAGATCATAGTATTTGGCCTCTCGCAGTGTGTAGCTAGCAGGGTGCTACATAGCATAGTCATATCGCTAGCGATAGTGCGAGTAAACCAAAGTGTAACTAGTGGAATTCACCGGTGCATACAGTGTGGAGGACCGAGTAGTGACCTGACCTGACCTGACCTGACGGCCAGGTGGGACGGCCCGCCGTGGAACTGCTGACTGTGTTTGTTGGGTGGTGACTGTGACTCCAGAGATTTGTGTAGAAAAGAATCGACATCGTCAATCTACTAGCACTTAGAGAATCACCAAGTGGAAAGGCGACGACGGAGCACCATCGTCAACCATACATCATCATTACTCATCTAGTTGTGTGAGCGGGAATCATACTGGTATGTACCCCCTCTCTGGTCAAGTAATCAGGTGTACAGTGTGAGGTAAAATATTATCAAATTCTTGTTCAGGATAGTATATATATTTGAAATCTCGGTGTGGCTCATTCTGGGTAGAAGTTACCGCTTCCGTGAACTAGTGACACACGCACGCGTACGCACGCACGCACACGCACGCACGCACTCAAGCCCACGTACGTATGCACGCACACACACACGCACACACAGGCTAGAAGGGATTAACACCTTTCGTGGAAAGGAGATAAAACCTTTCATAATCCACCCCCCTTCTTACCTGCTGTAAGCTGAACACCTCACCTCCTAGTAACCCCATCCCAAGAGCACACACGTTTTATCTCTCTCTTGCTCTCTCTCTCTCTTGCTCTCTCTCTCTTGCTCTCTCTCTCTCTTGCTCTCTCTCTCTCTCTCTTGCTCTCTCTCTCTCTCTCTCTCTCTCTCTTGCTCTCTCTCTCTTGCTCTCTCTCTCTCTTGTTTGCTCTCTCTTGCTCTCTCTCTCTCTTGCTCTCTTGCTCTCTCTCTCTCTCTCTCTCTTGCTCTCTCTCTCTCTTGACAAGGGACAAAATGGCAGGAGGCCGCAACAGGGACAAGGAAAGCAACCAGGGAGATCAAACAAAGGAATTGCTAACCCAAGTTCTGGAGGAATTCAGGAGGGAGATGAATGAAATGAAGATTACAATTAACAATCTGCAAAGTGAGCTAGCATCAGCAAGGGAGGAGATCAAATCTCTCACAGAGAAAAATAAACAGACCGAGCATCAGATTATCATTCAAAGGGAAGGAGGGAATGTTACATTGGAAGGAAATGCCTCTGTACCTGATACATTTGCGGATATACTGAAAAAGAGCTCAGAAGCAATGGACACAGTGAGGGAGGTAGCGATGCAAGCAGCTACGTCACAGGAAGCAGCAAGGTGCACCACTCAACTGCTGGAGAGGAAAATATCAGTGGTAGTTGTAGGCATCAAAGAACAGGAAGGATCCAACAGGCAAGAATGGAATGGCAAGGATAGAGAGGCAGTACATGAGCTACTGAAGGGGTTACAGATGGAAGGGGCTGTACATAACATAGAGAAGGTTTTCAGGTTGGGCTGGTACAACAAGGACAGAAACCGACTTGTAAAGGTGGTGTTTACAAACGAAACCACAAAGGAGGACATTCTCGAAAGGAAGAGTCGTCTGCAGCATATGGAGGGATACAAAAAAGTATTCCTGCAGAGGGACAGGACGAAGGAGGAGAGAGCCAGGGCAGCAGAGGCAAGGAGGAGGCGCAGGGAGAGAGGAGCAAAACAGGAAATCACAGCCCTCAACACAACAGTCCCAGAGACAAGAGGAGAACCCAAAACCAGCATCCCACCAACACCAGAGGGGGGGGGCCACACCACCACCCCCCTCTGCATAGAAACCCTCCCTTACCCTCACCCTACCTGCCCCCACCCAACCCTCCCTCCCACCCCACCCCATTCTGACCTTGACACCCCTTCCCCATTCCCATCATGTCCCCCCTCCCACCTTTTTCCCCCTGTCCCCCCTCCCACCTTTTTCCCCCTGTCCCCCCTCCCCCTTCATCCCAGACCCTCCCTATCCCTCCTCCCCCCTCACTGCATATCCTCCAGGTCCCCCCTACCTCCTTAACCCACACCCTACCTGTCCCCCCTTCCCTTCAACCCCCACCCCCCACCCCAAAATCCTCTGAGACCCTGCAAACACCTCACAGATCCTCTCACCCATGGAACAGCTTCCCACACCAGCAGAATGCTTGCCAAGAAAGGGACATGAAAATGAACAGAAGAAAGTGAGCTTCAAGGCGATGTACACTAACATAGATGGGATTTCAAATAAAACAAGTGAACTTGGAGAATGGGCACTAGAAGAAAACCCAGACATAATAGCACTCACAGAAACAAAGTTAACGAAAATCATAACAAACGCAGTGTTTCCACAGGGCTACTATGTAGTGAGGAAAGAGAGAGAAGGGAGACGAGGTGGTGTAGCTCTGCTACTAAGAGAAGGTTGGAGTTTCGAAGAGATGGTAATTCAGAACTGTGAAGGTTTCAGTGACTACATTTCAGGCACCATAGCAACTGGAGGACAGAAAATTATAATAGTAGTCATATATAACCCCCAACCAAATGACAGAAGACCCAGACAGGAATATGATAGAAACAACTTGGCCACCATCAATATAATAGAGAGAGCAGCTTCTGTGGCTAGCAGGAACGGATCCAGACTTCTAATCATGGGAGACATCAACCATGGGAAGATAGATTGGGGGAACAGAGACCCACATGGAGGCCCAGACACATGGAGAGCTAAGCTGCTGGATGTGGCAACAAGAAACTTTCTAAGTCAACACGTCAAGGGACCGACAAGAATGAGAGGAGGGGATGAACCAGCCTTGCTTGATCTGATATTTACCCTAAATGAGTCGGATATAAGGGAAGTTAAGTTGGAAGCCCCCTTGGGAATGAGTGATCACAGTGTATTGAGCTTTGAGTACCTGGTTGAGCTGGGAATTATCACCCCCAAAAAAGAACTGGGAACCAAAGGGCTGGCGTACCGAAAGGGAAATTATGAGGAAATGAATAAATTCCTATGGGATATACATTGGGACACAGAACTCGGAACCAAGTCCGTACAAGACATGATGGACTATGTCACGCAAAAATGTCAGGAGGCTGTAAGCAGGTTTGTCCCAGCCCGACAGGAAAAAACAGAGAAGCAAAGCAAGAATCCGTGGTTTAATAAGGAATGTATGAAAGCAAAGGAGCAAAACAAAAGGGCATGGAGGAACTTCCGTAATAACAGAACACCAGAAAGTAGAGAGAGATACCAGAGAACCAGGAACGAGTATGTCAGTGTGAGAAGAGCAGCTGAGAAAAGGTATGAAAATGATATAGCTAATAAAGCCAAGACCGAACCCAAGCTACTACACAGTCACATCAGGAGGAAGACAACAGTGAAGGAACAGGTGATGAAACTTAGGGTGGGCGAGGACAGGTACACAGAGAATGACAAAGAGGTGTGTGAAGAACTCAACAAAAGGTTCCAGGAGGTCTTTACAATAGAACAGGGAGATGTCGCGGCGCTAGAAGAGGTGGCAGCAAACCAGGTGAACTTGGATAGGTTCGAAATTACAAGAGATGAGGTCAAGAAGCACCTATTGGAGCTGGATGTGTGAAAAGCTGTCGGGCCGGATGGAATCTCGCCATGGGTATTGAAAGAGTGTGCAGGAGCACTTTGCCTACCACTCTCCATAGTGTATAGTAGCTCACTGGAAACGGGGGACCTACCAGAAATATGGAAGACTGCTAATGTAGTACCAATATACAAAAAGGGTGACAGACAAGAGGCACTGAACTACAGGCCAGTGTCCTTAACTTGTATACCATGCAAGGTGATGGAAAAGATTGTGAGAAAAAACCTAGTAACACATCTGGAGAGAAGAGACTTCGTGACAACCCATCAACATGGGTTCAGGGAGGGTAAATCTTGCCTTACAGGATTGATAGAATTCTACGATCAGGTGACAAAGATTAAACAAGAAAGAGAAGGGTGGGCGGACTGCATTTTTTGGACTGTCGGAAAGCCTTTGACACAGTACCCCATAAAAGGTTGATGCATAAGCTAGAGAAACAGGCAGGAGTAACTGGTAGGGCGCTCCAGTGGATAAGGGAGTACCTAAACAATAGGAAGCAGAGAGTTACAGTGAGGGGTGAGACCTCAGACTGGCGTGAAGTCACCAGTGGAGTCTCACAGGGCTCTGTACTTGGACCTATCCTGTTTCTGATATACGTAAATGATCTCCCAGAGGGTATAGACTCATTCCTCTCAATGTTTGCTGACTACGCCAAAATTCTGAGAAGGATTAAGACAGAGGAGGACAGCTTGAGGCTTCAAGAAGACCTGGACAAGCTGCAGGAATGGTCGAACAAATGGCTGTTAGAGTTTAATCCAAGCAAATGTAATGTAATGAAGATAGGGGTAGGAAGCAGGAGACCAGATACAAGGTATCACTTGGGAGATGAAATACTTCAAGAGTCCGAGAGAGAGAAAGACCTGGGGGTTGATATCACGCCAGACCTGTCCCCTGATGCTCATATCAAGAGGATAACAGCAGCAGCATATGCCAGGTTGGCTAACATAAGAACGGCCTTTAGAAACTTGTGTAAGGAATCTTTCAGAACATTATATACCACATATGTCAGACCAATCCTGGAGTATGCGGCACCAGCATGGAGTCCATATCTAGTCAAGGATAAGACTAAACTGGAAAAGGTTCAAAGGTTTGCCACCAGACTAGTACCCGAGCTGAGAGGTATGAGCTACGAGGAGAGACTACGGGAATTAAACCTCACTTCGTTGGAAGACAGAAGAGTTAGGGGGGACATGATCACCACATTCAAGATCCTCAAGGGAATTGACAGGGTTGATAAAGACAGGCTGTTTAACACAAGGGGCACACGCACTAGGGGACACAGGTGGAAACTGAGTGCCCAAATGAGCCACAGAGATATTAGAAAGAACTTTTTTAGTGTCAGAGTGGTTGACAAATGGAATGCATTAGGAAGTGATGTGGTGGAGGCTGACTCCATACACAGTTTCAAGTGTAGATATGATAGAGCCCAATAGGCTCAGGAACCTGTACACCTGTTGATTGACAGTTGAGAGGCGGGACCAAAGAGCCAGAGCTCAACCCCCGCAAGCACAACTAGGTGAGTACAACTAGGTGAGTACACACACACACACACACACACACATACACACACGTTAGAAGGAACTTTTTCGGTGTCAGAGTAGTTAACGGATGGAATGCATTAGGCAGTGATGTGGTGGAGGCTGACTCCATACACAGTTTCAAATATAGATATGATACAGCCCAGTAGGCTTTGGAACCTGCACACCTGTTGATTGACAGTTGAGAAGCGGGCCCAAAGAGCCGAAGCTCAACCCCCGCAAGCACAACTACGTGAGCACACTCACACACTCTTATCAAATACTCAGGGGGGAATTGATAGAGTGGAAATAGAAGAAATGTTCACACTGAATACTAACAACATGGGAGGAAGAGATGTTAGGAAGAATTCCTTTAGAGTAGTGACAAAATAGAATGAATTAAAGGAGCAGGTTTTGGAAGCCAAATCTGTTCATAAATTCAAAAGTGGATATGATAGGGCAATAGGACAGGAGCCATTGCTTTAGACAACGGACGATTACAAAGGCGGGGTCCAAGAGCTTGTGCTTGATCCTGCAAATTAGAAAACATTCCTCTTTGTAGACACAGACTTCCCGTTTTCTTTGTCCATGCATGCGGTCAGCTTCCAGGTTTGGACACCAGGGGGACGATCCTCATCAGAGTGTTTTTTATATATCAATTAAAAACTTTCGCGCCAAATTAGACTATAAATGAAAGTTTATGCTAAAAGTTTTCATACTTTGTTTTCTGTGATGTGCGCATGTTAAACTAGTTTTAGTGGTTGGAAAAACAAGGTTTATGACGGTAATTGTGTCTTGTCAGCTTCCCTGCCCCCCCCCCCCCCCCACACGCACACACAGGGATGGAAACAGCTTTGGGAGTGTAGACCTCAGGGCCCAGGGTCGATTGCTGGTCGTGGCAGAAACAAATAGGCCTAGTTTCTGACACCTGAAGATAATAACAGGTTAAACGCCTCGTTAGTTGGGCCGACGTCACACTTAGGTACTTAGATTACTTCAATTGTGGCAGTTGAACGTGGTAGACATGTACACATTCCCCCATGTACACCTGGCCCCATGTACACCTGCCCCTCATGTACACCTGACCCCATGTACACCTGGCCTCATGTACACCTGCCCCCCATGTACACCAACCCCCAATGTACACCTACCCCTCATGTACACCTGACCCCATGTACACCTGGCCCCATGTACACCTGGCCTCATGTACACCTACCCCTCATGTACACCTGGCCCCATGTACACTTGGCCCCATGTACACCTGGCCCCATGTACACTTGGCTTCATGTACACATGAAGGATGTAACCTCCAATCAACGTACACAGGTGTGACGTCGACCAAGCTGACGAGGCGTTTGACCAGTAAACAGAGAGGCGTCTTGAAAATATAATTAATAATAATAATAATAATAATAATAATAATAATAATAATAATAATAATAATAATAATATCAGATATTATATTAGAAGAAGAAGAATGGAAATAATCACATCAAAACACTATTGTGTGGGGGTCAAAATAATGCTAAAAAAAAAAATTGGTCGCTTGGTGCGGTAGCAGAGAGGCAGATAATCCAATAATAATGCAATTGACACTCGCCTCTGCGACTTGGAGTGTGTTCCAGCGGCCACACCAAATCTGATTGGGGCGATTCGCCTATTCCGAGAGTCAGCTGATTGATAGAACAGGTGGTGGAGAATCAACTTTGATCTTGCTTGATTAGCCCCCCGGGTCGATAGGAAGGGGTGTACGTATATGGTAGAGGTTGTGTGTGTTTGTCTGTGGGGCGCTTGAGTGTGCGTGTCTGTGGGGCGCTTGAGTGCGTGTGTCTGTGGGGCGCTTGAGTGCGTGTGTCTGTGGGGCGCTTGAGTGCGTGTGTCTGTGGGGCGCTTGAGTGCGTGTGCTCGTGTCTGTAAGCGTTACAGCAACACCTTATCCTTAGAGTACTTCCTTGAAGCCTCAAAGAAAGCCTCAGAGAGTACTCAGAAGCCAAGGAAAGCTTCAGAGAGTACACAGAAGCCAAGGAAAGCTTCAGAGAGTACTCAGAAGACAAGCAAAGCCTCAGAGAGTACTCAGAAGCCAAGCAAAGCCTCAGAGAGTACTCAGAAGCCAAGCAAAGCTTCAGAGAGTACTCAGAAGCCAAGGAAAGCTTCAGAGAGTACTCAGAAGACAAGCAAAGCCTCGGAGAGTACTCACAAACCAAGAAAAGCCTCAGAGAGTACTCAGAAGCCAAGCAAAGCTTCAGAGAGTACTCAGAAGCCAAGGAAAGCTTCAGAGAGTACTCAGAAGACAAGCAAAGCCTCAGAGAGTACTCAGAAGCCAAGCAAAGCCTCAGAGAGTACTCAGAAGCCAAGCAAAGCTTCAGAGAGTACTCAGAAGCCAAGGAACGAACTGAAGATTATATCATTAATACCTGGAGAAAAGTTTGAGTATACCTTAAGTATAACTGGAGTGTCCCTTGAGTATACCTGGAGTGGGTTCTGACAGTTCCTTTACTCTCCAAGCCCAGGCTGGGGGCCAGGGTATGCTTGTGGGGAGCTTGATCACACAGACTGTTGCTTCCAGCGAACTGGAAAATTATGCACAAAATATATATTGGATATCAATTTAAGCGAAAGAGGAGTAAAGTGAGGTAATTATGAGGAGAGAGGTAAGGTGAGGTAATTATGAGAAGGCAATGTGAGGTAATTATGAGGTGAAAGGTAAGGTGAGGTAATTATGAGAAGGTAAGATGAGGTAATTATGAGGAGAAAGTACTTAGCATTATGAGTTTATGAGACTTTGAAGGGATATGAGGACAAGATGCTGGGATATGAGGACAAGATGCTGGGATATGAGAACAAGATGCTGGGATATGAGGACAAGATGCTGGGATATGAGGACAAGATGCTGGGATATGAGGGCCAGGAGCTGGGCTGTGGGGACAAGGAGCTGGGATATGAGGGCCAGGAGCTGGGATATGAGGACAAGGAGCTGGGATATGAGGACAAGGAGCTGGGATATGAGGACAAGATGCTGGGATATGAGGACAAGGAGCTGGGATATGAGGACAAGAAGCTGGGATATGAGGACAAGGAGCTGGAATATGAGGGCCAGGAGCTAGGATGTGGGGACAAGGTACTGGGATATGGGGACAAGGAGCTAAGAAATTAGGACAAGGAGCTGGGATATGAGGCTAGAGTGAATGAACGGCACCCAACCACCATATGACCTTAGGGGATCGAACGCCGACCCTGCAATAATCGAAAGGGGCATAATCATTTTTGATTATAATTATTATACGAAATAATAATTTTAGCGTTGATTTTAATTCTCGCTTCCAAGCCAACTCAATTTCAGCCATTTCCAAATCTGCGATTTTTTCCCAGCGCGCTAATCTCTCATCTCTTAACATTCCAAAGATGTCTTTTTCCTCAAACTTTTTTTTTCCAATAATCGATAAAAGAGAATAAAAAAAGTCTTTGATACCCCGAGTTGGAGAGTGTTGCCACCCCGTGATCTTCATAATTACTAAATTATAGCAATTCTGCATTAGGTTACATTATATATAATTTAGATATTGATCAATTAATGTCTAATAATCATGTCATTGAGTTCACCTACTCTTTTTAAAATTATTTGTGTATTTTTTTGTTAGATTATGGAGCAATTTTTGGGCTGGTGTTGCCATATTAGGGTCAAGGGCTGTTTTATATTCACTCTGACGTGAGTAATTATGACTCATTGATGTTCGTAAGTTGTTCTTTTTTATCATGTTTTCTGCACTTTTTTGTTGCTATTATAAAGCTGGAGTTTTGCTTTTGTTGTCGATGTTGCTCTTGTGACGTCAAAGTTATATTTGAGAATGAATAACTCTCTCTGTGTGTTGAATGAGTGTTTTGCATTTTTTGTCCATATCACTTGAATAAAGGTGAATGAAAGTGGTTATATTTTGTGTTTATTATCGTGTGTGTGTGTGTGTACTCACCCACCCTGAAGCACTCATTACTATCTGATTCACCCTAATGAACCTGTTCACCTAGCAGGAAATAGGTACCCGGGGTAGTTAGACAACGGTTGTAGGGGTTGTACCCTTAATGGGGGGGGGGGGGCAGTGTAGTTCCACCTTTAGGGGGGGGGGGAGGGGGGCAAGTGTCGGGTGACCTCAATGCAAGCCTAAAGTATATATATACACAGGCTTCCTGTCCCCCAGAAAACGAGATTGTATTATTTGATGTACTGCAATGTCCTAACAAGTGATTATTTGATTGATGAAGATTAAGCCAGCCACGAGGTGGCACGGGCATGAATAGCCCCGAAATCACCTCATTTCGTGTGTATAGAAATATTTATGTCGATAACATGTCTCCTTTCCTCCTTCCGTCCTCCAGTGGTGTGATGTGCTCTCTTTGCCATTAGTCATCAAGCACTGAACTATCCACTAACGAAACCTGTACATCTTTCCTCAATCATGACGGCTCAGTTTACATTAATTAAACAGTTTACGAGCCCCGAAGCACTACGAGCTTGTTTATAATAATAATAACAACCCTGGTTTAATAACCCTACTTAACACAATAACTACCACTGTTATAGTGATAACAAGTCTAATATTTCTTCTAAAACAAAAATTAAATCAAATCAATTACAAGAAAAAAATAATTCAGATCGTAGTTTACATAAATGATAATAAGAACATCAAATAATAGTAATAATAATGGTGAAATTTTCAAAAGACTGGAGCCAGACTTCGCTTGCAAACACAGCCTGTGGACACTGCTCGAATTATCAGCCTTTTGCTTTCAAAAAAATGTCAAAAAGCTAAAACAGAGACAAACAGACAAGCTGAGCATAATTTACGTTTAATGGGCACTCGCGGCGTGCCACACACACACACACACACACACACACACACACACACACACACACACACACACACACACACACACACACACACACACACAAACACACAAATGAGTTATGAATTCTCTCCTCAATTATATCCAAACAAAAAAACTATTAAATTTCGTGTTGGTAATTGTTGGGAGAAAGTTGTGATTGGTACCATGACACGTGGTCACGGTATATATGTGGGCAGGTACATGTTGGGCAGGTACATGATGGTATATATAATAGACAGGTACACTTACTGTGGCTTACATACGATCATAGCCATGTAAATAATCCGTTCCACCTCACCCTTCTCCACCACATTTCATTCCCTTTCCCTTCAGCCTAATTTCTCTTCCTCCATTTCACTCCTCATTCTTCCCCTCCCCCATCATTCCCCCTTCCCTCCCCTCACCCTTCACTCCCCCTCATCCCGCCTCCAGCAACAGGTTCTTTGAGACAGAAAAATTCCTGCAAGATTTGCCGACGATTACATGAAAATTGCAATTCGTTCCACTTTTTTCCTTTCGCTTGAGGCCTGGGAACACCATGAATACTTATGGCCTTAATTTGTGTCTCGTCTTCGTTGTGGCCACCTGGTGATGGTAGAGCTCTCTTGGTGTGTCTGTGTGGCCACCTGGTGATGGTAGAGCTCTCTTGGTGTGTGTCTGAGTGGCCACCAGGTGATGGTAGAGCTCTCTTGGTGTGTCTGTGTGGCCACCTGGTGATGGTAGAGCTCTCTTGGTGTGTGTCTGTGTGGCCACTTGGTGATGGTAGAGCTCTCTTGGTGTGTGTCTGTGTGGCCACCTGGTGACTGGTAGAGCTCTCTTGGTGCGTGTCTGTGTGGCCACCTGGTGATGGTAGAGCTCTCCTGGTGTGTGTCTGTGTGGCCACCTGGTGATGGTAGAGCTCTCTTGGTGTGTGTCTGTGTGGCCACCTGGTGATGGTAGAGCTCTCTTGTTGTGTGTCTGTGTGGCCACCTGGTGATGGTAGAGCTCTCCTGGTGTGTGTCTGTGTGGCCACCTGGTGATGGTAGAGCTCTCTTGGTGTGTGTCTGTGTGGCCACCTGGTGATGGTAGAGCTCTCTTGGTGCGTGTCTGTGTGGCCACCTGGTGATGGTAGAGCTCTCTTGGTGTGTGTCTGTGTGGCCACCTGGTGATGGTAGAGCTCTCTTGGTGTGTGTCTGTGTGGCCACCTGGTGATGGTAGAGCTCTCTTGTTGTGTGTCTGTGTGGCCACCTGGTGATGGTAGAGCTCTCCTGGTGTGTGTCTGTGTGGCCACCTGGTGATGGTAGAGCTCTCTTGGTGTGTGTCTGTGTGGCCACCTGGTGATGGTAGAGCTCTCTTGGTGCGTGTCTGTGTGGCCACCTGGTGATGGTAGAGCTCTCTTGGTGTGTGTCTGTGTGGCCACCTGGTGATGGTAGAGCTCTCTTGGTGTGTGTCTGTGTGGCCACCTGGTGATGGTA
This sequence comes from Procambarus clarkii, assembly GCF_040958095.1. Classification (NCBI taxonomy): domain Eukaryota; kingdom Metazoa; phylum Arthropoda; class Malacostraca; order Decapoda; family Cambaridae; genus Procambarus; species Procambarus clarkii. Next base: position 20,387,426 of record NC_091157.1, on the reverse strand, counting down.
GAGCTCTCTTGGTGCGTGTCTGTGTGGCCACCTGGTGATGGTAGAGCTCTCCTGGTGTGTGTCTGTGTGGCCACCAGGTGATGGTAGAGCTCTCTTGGTGTGTCTGTGTGGCCACCTGGTGATGGTAGAGCTCTCTTGGTGTGTGTCTGTGTGGCCACCTGGTGATGGTAGAGCTCTCTTGGTGCGTGTCTGTGTGGCCACCTGGTGATGGTAGAGCTCTCCTGGTGTGTGTCTGTGTGGACCACCTGGTGATGGTAGAGCTCTCTTGGTGTGTGTCTGTGTGGCCACTTGGTGATGGTAGAGCTCTCTTGATGTGTGGCCACCAGGTGATGGTAGAGCTCTTTTGTTGTGTGTGTCTGTGTGGCCACCAGGTGATGGTAGAGCTCTCTTGTTGTGTGTCTGTGTGGCCACCTGGTGATGGTAGAGCTCTCTTGGTGCGTGTCTGTGTGGCCACCTGGTGATGGTAGAGCTCTCCTGGTGTGTGTCTGTGTGGCCACCTGGTGATGGTAGAGCTCTCTTGGTGTGTCTGTGTGGCCACCTGGTGATGGTAGAGCTCTCTTGGTGTGTGTCTGTGTGGCCACCAGGTGATGGTAGAGCTCTCTTGGTGTGTCTGTGTGGCCACCTGGTGATGGTAGAGCTCTCTTGGTGTGTGTCTGTGTGGCCACTTGGTGATGGTAGAGCTCTCTTGTTGTGTGTCTGTGTGGCCACCTGGTGATGGTAGAGCTCTCTTGGTGTGTGTCTGTGTGGCCACCTGGTGATGGTAGAGCTCTCTTGTGAGTGTCTGTGTGGTGGCCACCTTTGGCCTGATGGTAGAGCTCTCTGGTGTGTGTCTGTGTGGCCACCTGGGTGATGGTTAGAGCTCTCTTGGTGTGTGTCTGTGTGAGGCCACCTGGTGATGGTAGAGCTCTCTTGTTGTGTGTCTGTGTGGCCAACCTGGGGTGATGTTTAGAGCTCTCCTGGTGTGTGTCTGTGTGGTCACCTGGTGATCGTGGTAGAGCTCTCTTGGTGTGTGTCTGTTGTTGGGCCACCTGGTGATTGGTATGAGCTCTCTTGGTTTGGTGTCTGTGTGGCCACCTGGTGATGGTAGAGCTCTCCTTGGTGTGTGTTCTGTGTGGGCCACACTCCCGGCTGATGGTAGGTAGCTAGTCTTTAGAGCTCTCTTGGTGTTGTGTCCTGTGTGGCCACCTGGGTGATGGTAGAGCTCTCTTGGTGCGTCGTTCTGTTCTGTGGCCACCTGGTGATGGTAGAGCTCTCCTGGTGTTCGTTGTGTTGTGTCTGTTCGTGGCCACCAGGTGATGGTAGAGCTCTCTTGGTGTTGTCGTTGTTTTGCCACATGGTGAGGTAGGCTCTTCGGTGTGCTTGTCCGTGTGGCCACCTGGTGATGGTAGAGGCTCTCTTGGTGCGTGTCTGTGTGGCCACCTGGTGATGGTAGAGCTCTCTTGTGGTGTGTCTTGTGTGAGCCACCTGGTGATGGTAGAGCTATCTTGGTGTGTGTCTGCCTGTGGCCACTATGGTGAATGGTAGCAGCTCTCTTGATGTGGTGGCCACCAGGTGATGGTAGAGCTCTTTTGTTGAGTGTGTCTGTGTGGCCACCAGGTGATGGTAGTAGAGCTCTCTTGTTGTGTGTCTGTGTGGCAACACTGGTGATGGTAGAGCCTCCTCTTGGTGCGTGTCTGTGTGGCCACCGGTGATGGTAGGAGCTCTCCTGTCTGTGTGTCTGTGTGGGCCTACCTGGTGGGATGGTAGGAGCTACTCTTGGTGTGTGTCTGTGTGGCCAACCTGGTGGATGGTAGAGACTCTCTTGGTGTGTGGTCTGGTTGGGGGTTGGCCACCAGGTGGATGGTAGAGGCTCTCTTGGGGTGTCTGTAGTGTGGGCCGACCTGCCTGGTGATGGTAGAGCTCTCAGCTATCTTGGTGTGTGTCTGTGTGGGCGCACTTGGTGATGGTAGAGCTCTCTTGTTGTGTGTCCTGTGTGGCCACCTAGGTGATGGTAGAGCTCTCTTGGTGTGTGTCTG
>NC_091157.1:20325597-20384911 GCF_040958095.1 Procambarus clarkii | reverse complement strand
ACACACACCAAGAGAGCTCTACCATCACCAGGTGGCCACACAGACACACAACAAGAGAGCTCTACCATCACCAGGTGGCCACACAGACACACAACAAGAGAGCTCTACCATCACCAGGTGGCCACACAGACACACACCAAGAGAGCTCTACCATCACCAGGTGGCCACACAGACACACACCAAGAGAGCTCTACCATCATCAGGTGGCCACACAGACACACACCAAGAGAGCTCTACCATCACCAGGTGGCCACACAGACACACAACAAGAGAGCTCTACCATCACCAGGTAGCCACACACACACACACCAAGAGAGCTCTACCATCACCAGGTGGTCACACAGACACACACATCAAGAGAGCTCTACCATCACCAGGTGGCCACACAGACACACACATCAAGAGAGCTCTACCATCATCAGGTGGCCACACAGACACACACCAAGAGAGCTCTACCATCACCAGGTGGTCACACAGACACACACATCAAGAGAGCTCTACCATCACCAGGTGGCCACACAGACACCCACACCAAGAGAGCTCTACCATCACCAGGTGGCCACACAGACACACACCAAGAGAGCTCTACCATCACCAGGTGGCCACACAGACACACAACAAGAGAGCTCTACCATCATCAGGTGGCCACACAGACACACAACAAGAGAGCTCTACCATCATCAGGTGGCCACACAGACACACAACAAGAGAGCTCTACCATCACCAGGTGGCCACACAGACACACACCAAGAGAGCTCTACCATCACCAGGTGGCCACACAGACACACACCAAGAGAGCTCTACCATCACCAGGTGGCCACACACACACACACCAAGAGAGCTCTACCATCACCAGGTGGCCACACACACACACACCAAGAGAGCTCTACCATCACCAGGTGGCCACACACACACACACAACAAGAGAGCTCTACCATCACCAGGTGGCCACACACACACACACAACAAGAGAGCTCTACCATCACCAGGTGGCCACACAGACACACACCAAGAGAGCTCTACCATCACCAGGTGGCCACACAGACACACAACAAGAGAGCTCTACCATCACCAGGTGGCCACACAGACACACACCAAGAGAGCTCTACCATCACCAGGTGGCCACACACACACACACCAAGAGAGCTCTACCATCACCAGGTGGCCACACAACAAGAGAGCTCTACCATCACCAGGTGGCCACAACGAAGACGAGACACAAATTAAGGCCATAAGTATTCATGGTTTTCCCAGGCCTCAAGCGAAAGGAAAAAAGTGGAACGAATTGCAATTTTCATGTAATCGTCGGCAAATCTTGCAGGAATTTTTCTGTCTCAAAGAATCTGTTGCTGGAGGCGGGATGAGGGGGAGTGAGGGGTGAGGGGAGGGAAGGGGTAATGATGAGGGAGGGGAAGAATGAGGAGTGAAATGGAGGAAGAGAAATTAGGCTGAAGGGAAAGGGAATGAAATGTGGTGGAGAAGGGTGAGGTGGAACGGATTATTAACATGGCTAAGATCATATGTAAGCCACAGTAAGTGTACCTGTCTATTATATATACCATCATGTACCTGCCCAACATGTACCTGCCCACATATATACCATGACCACGTGTCATGGTACCAATCACAACTTTCTCCCAACAATTACCAACACGAAATTTAATAGTTTTTTTGTTTGGATATAATTGAGGAGAGAATTCATAACTCATTTGTGTGTTTGTGTGTGTGTGTGTGTGTGGCACGCCGCGAGTGCCCATTAAACGTAAATTATGCTCTGCTTGTCTGTTTGTCTCTGTTTTAGCTTTTTGACATTTTTTTGAAAGCAAAAGGCTGATAATTCGAGCAGTGTCCACAGGCTGTGTTTACAAGCGAAGTCTGGCTCCAGTCTTTTGAAAATTTCACCATTATTATTACTATTATTTGATGTTCTTATTATCATTTATGTAAACTACGATCTGAATTATTTTTTTCTTGTAATTGATTTGATTTAATTTTTGTTTTAGAAGAAATATTAGACTTGTTATTACTATAACAGTGGTAGTTATTGTGTTAAGTAGGGTTATTAAACCAGGGTTGTTATTATTATTATAAACAAGCTCGTAGTGCTTCGGGGCTCGTAAACTGTTTAATTAATGTAAACTGAGCCGTCATGATTGAGGAAAGATGTACAGGTTTCGTTAGTGGATAGTTCAGTGCTTGATGACTAATGGCAAAGAGAGCACATCACACCACTGGAGGACGGAAGGAGGAAGGGAGACATGTTATCGACATACATATTTCTATACACACGAAATGAGGTGATTACGGGGCTATTCATGCCCGTGCCACCTCGTGGCTGGCTTAATCTTCATCAATCAAATAATCACTTGTTAGGACATTGCAGTACATCAAATAATACAATCTCGTTTTCTGGGGGACAGGAAGCCTGTGTATATATATACTTTAGGCTTGCATTGAGGTCACCCGACACTTGCCCCCCTCCCCCCCCCCCTAAAGATGGAACTACACTGCCCCCCCCCATTAAGGGTACAACCCCTACAACCGTTGTCTAACTACCCCGGGTACCTATTTCCTGCTAGGTGAACAGGTGCATTAGGGTGAATCAGATAGTAATGAGTGCTTCAGGGTGGGTGAGTACACACACACACACGATAATAAACACAAAATATAACCACTTTCATTCATCTTTATTCAAGTGATATGGACAAAAAATGCAAAACACTCATTCAACACAGAGAGAGTTATTCATTCTCAAATATAACTTTGACGTCACAAGAGCAACATCGACAACAAAAGCAAAACTCCAGCTTTATAATAGCAACAAAAAAGTGCAGAAAACATGATACAAAAGAACAACTTACAAACATCAATGAGTCATAATTACTCACGTCAGAGTGAATATAAAACAGCCCTTGACCCTAATATGGCAACACCAGCCCAAAAATTGCTCCATAATCTAACAAAAAAATACACAAATAATTTTAAAAAGAGTAGGTGAACTCAATGACATGATTATTAGACATTAATTGATCAATATCTAAATTATATATAATGTAACCTAATGCAGAAATGCTATAATTTAGTAATTATGAAGATCACGGGGTGGCAACACTCTCCAACTCGGGGTATCAAAGACTTTTTTTATTCTCTTTTATCGATTATTGGAAAAAAAAAGTTTGAGGAAAAAGACATCTTTGGAATGTTAAGAGATGAGAGATTAGCGCGCTGGGAAAAAATCGCAGATTTGGAAATGGCTGAAATTGAGTTGGCTTGGAAGCGAGAATTAAAATCAACGCTAAAATTATTATTTCGTATAATAATTATAATCAAAAATGATTATGCCCCTTTCGATTATTGCAGGGTCGGCGTTCGATCCCCTAAGGTCATATGGTGGTTGGGTGCCGTTCATTCACTCTAGCCTCATATCCCAGCTCCTTGTCCTAATTTCTTAGCTCCTTGTCCCCATATCCCAGTACCTTGTCCCCACATCCTAGCTCCTGGCCCTCATATTCCAGCTCCTTGTCCTCATATCCCAGCTTCTTGTCCTCATATCCCAGCTCCTTGTCCTCATATCCCAGCATCTTGTCCTCATATCCCAGCTCCTTGTCCTCATATCCCAGCTCCTTGTCCTCATATCCCAGCTCCTGGCCCTCATATCCCAGCTCCTTGTCCCCACAGCCCAGCTCCTGGCCCTCATATCCCAGCATCTTGTCCTCATATCCCAGCATCTTGTCCTCATATCCCAGCATCTTGTTCTCATATCCCAGCATCTTGTCCTCATATCCCAGCATCTTGTCCTCATATCCCTTCAAAGTCTCATAAACTCATAATGCTAAGTACTTTCTCCTCATAATTACCTCATCTTACCTTCTCATAATTACCTCACCTTACCTTTCACCTCATAATTACCTCACATTGCCTTCTCATAATTACCTCACCTTACCTCTCTCCTCATAATTGCCTCACTTTACTCCTCTTTCGCTTAAATTGATATCCAATATATATTTTGTGCATAATTTTCCAGTTCGCTGGAAGCAACAGTCTGTGTGATCAAGCTCCCCACAAGCATACCCTGGCCCCCAGCCTGGGCTTGGAGAGTAAAGGAACTGTCAGAACCCACTCCAGGTATACTCAAGGGACACTCCAGTTATACTTAAGGTATACTCAAACTTTTCTCCAGGTATTAATGATATAATCTTCAGTTCGTTCCTTGGCTTCTGAGTACTCTCTGAAGCTTTGCTTGGCTTCTGAGTACTCTCTGAGGCTTTGCTTGGCTTCTGAGTACTCTCTGAGGCTTTGCATGTCTTCTGAGTACTCTCTGAAGCTTTCCTTGGCTTCTGAGTACTCTCTGAAGCTTTGCTTGGCTTCTGAGTACTCTCTGAGGCTTTTCTTGGTTTGTGAGTACTCTCCGAGGCTTTGCTTGTCTTCTGAGTACTCTCTGAAGCTTTCCTTGGCTTCTGAGTACTCTCTGAAGCTTTGCTTGGCTTCTGAGTACTCTCTGAGGCTTTGCTTGGCTTCTGAGTACTCTCTGAGGCTTTGCTTGTCTTCTGAGTACTCTCTGAAGCTTTCCTTGGCTTCTGTGTACTCTCTGAAGCTTTCCTTGGCTTCTGAGTACTCTCTGAGGCTTTCTTTGAGGCTTCAAGGAAGTACTCTAAGGATAAGGTGTTGCTGTAACGCTTACAGACACGAGCACACGCACTCAAGCGCCCCACAGACACACGCACTCAAGCGCCCCACAGACACACGCACTCAAGCGCCCCACAGACACACGCACTCAAGCGCCCCACAGACACGCACACTCAAGCGCCCCACAGACAAACACACACAACCTCTACCATATACGTACACCCCTTCCTATCGACCCGAGGGGCTAATCAAGCAAGATCAAAGTTGATTCTCCACCACCTGTTCTATCAATCAGCTGACTCTCGGAATAGGCGAATCGCCCCAATCAGATTTGGTGTGGCCGCTGGAACACACTCCAAGTCGCAGAGGCGAGTGTCAATTGCATTATTATTGGATTATCTGCCTCTCTGCTACCGCACCAAGCGACCAATTTTTTTTTTAGCATTATTTTGACCCCCACACAATAGTGTTTTGATGCGATTATTTCCATTCTTCTTCTTCTAATATAATATCTGATATTATTATTATTATGATTATTATTATTATTATTATTATTATTATTATTATTATTATTATTATTATTATTATTATTATTATTATTATTATTATTAATTATATTTTCAAGACGCCTCTCTGTTTACTGGTCAAACGCCTCGTCAGCTTGGTCGACGTCACACCTGTGTACGTTGATTGGAGGTTACATCCTTCATGTGTACATGAAGCCAAGTGTACATGGGGCCAAGTGTACATGGGGCCAAGTGTACATGGGGCCAAGTGTACATGGGGCCAGGTGTACATGAGGGGTAGGTGTACATGAGGCCAGGTGTACATGGGGCCAGGTGTACATGGGGTCAGGTGTACATGAGGGGTAGGTGTACATTGGGGGTTGGTGTACATGGGGGGCAGGTGTACATGGGGCCAGGTGTACATGGGGTCAGGTGTACATGAGGGGCAGGTGTACATGGGGCCAGGTGTACATGGGGGTAGGTGTACATGTCTACCACGTTCAACTGCCACAATTGAAGTAATCTAAGTACCTAAGTGTGACGTCGGACCAACTAACGAGGCGTTTAACCTGTTATTATCTTCAGGTGTCAGAAACTAGGCCTATTTGTTTCTGCCACGACCAGCAATCGACCCTGGGCCCTGAGGTCTACACTCCCAAAGCTGTTTCCATCCCTGTGTGTGCGTGTGTGGGGGGGGGGGCAGGGAAGCTGACAAGACACAATTACCGTCATAAACCTTGTTTTTCCAACCACTAAAACTAGTTTAACATGCGCACATCACAGAAAACAAAGTATGAAAACTTTTAGCATAAACTTTCATTTATAGTCTAATTTGGCGCGAAAGTTTTTAATTGATATATAAAAAACACTCTGATGAGGATCGTCCCCCTGGTGTCCAAACCTGGAAGCTGACCGCATGCATGGACAAAGAAAACGGGAAGTCTGTGTCTACAAAGAGGAATGTTTTCTAATTTGCAGGATCAAGCACAAGCTCTTGGACCCCGCCTTTGTAATCGTCCGTTGTCTAAAGCAATGGCTCCTGTCCTATTGCCCTATCATATCCACTTTTGAATTTATGAACAGATTTGGCTTCCAAAACCTGCTCCTTTAATTCATTCTATTTTGTCACTACTCTAAAGGAATTCTTCCTAACATCTCTTCCTCCCATGTTGTTAGTATTCAGTGTGAACATTTCTTCTATTTCCACTCTATCAATTCCCCCCTGAGTATTTGATAAGAGTGTGTGAGTGTGCTCACGTAGTTGTGCTTGCGGGGGTTGAGCTTCGGCTCTTTGGGCCCGCTTCTCAACTGTCAATCAACAGGTGTGCAGGTTCCAAAGCCTACTGGGCTGTATCATATCTATATTTGAAACTGTGTATGGAGTCAGCCTCCACCACATCACTGCCTAATGCATTCCATCCGTTAACTACTCTGACACCGAAAAAGTTCCTTCTAACGTGTGTGTATGTGTGTGTGTGTGTGTGTGTGTACTCACCTAGTTGTACTCACCTAGTTGTGCTTGCGGGGGTTGAGCTCTGGCTCTTTGGTCCCGCCTCTCAACTGTCAATCAACAGGTGTACAGGTTCCTGAGCCTATTGGGCTCTATCATATCTACACTTGAAACTGTGTATGGAGTCAGCCTCCACCACATCACTTCCTAATGCATTCCATTTGTCAACTACTCTGACACTAAAAAAGTTCTTTCTAATATCTCTGTGGCTCATTTGGGCACTCAGTTTCCACCTGTGTCCCCTAGTGCGTGTGCCCCTTGTGTTAAACAGCCTGTCTTTATCAACCCTGTCAATTCCCTTGAGGATCTTGAATGTGGTGATCATGTCCCCCCTAACTCTTCTGTCTTCCAACGAAGTGAGGTTTAATTCCCGTAGTCTCTCCTCGTAGCTCATACCTCTCAGCTCGGGTACTAGTCTGGTGGCAAACCTTTGAACCTTTTCCAGTTTAGTCTTATCCTTGACTAGATATGGACTCCATGCTGGTGCCGCATACTCCAGGATTGGTCTGACATATGTGGTATATAATGTTCTGAAAGATTCCTTACACAAGTTTCTAAAGGCCGTTCTTATGTTAGCCAACCTGGCATATGCTGCTGCTGTTATCCTCTTGATATGAGCATCAGGGGACAGGTCTGGCGTGATATCAACCCCCAGGTCTTTCTCTCTCTCGGACTCTTGAAGTATTTCATCTCCCAAGTGATACCTTGTATCTGGTCTCCTGCTTCCTACCCCTATCTTCATTACATTACATTTGCTTGGATTAAACTCTAACAGCCATTTGTTCGACCATTCCTGCAGCTTGTCCAGGTCTTCTTGAAGCCTCAAGCTGTCCTCCTCTGTCTTAATCCTTCTCAGAATTTTGGCGTCGTCAGCAAACATTGAGAGGAATGAGTCTATACCCTCTGGGAGATCATTTACGTATATCAGAAACAGGATAGGTCCAAGTACAGAGCCCTGTGGGACTCCACTGGTGACTTCACGCCAGTCTGAGGTCTCACCCCTCACTGTAACTCTCTGCTTCCTATTGTTTAGGTACTCCCTTATCCACTGGAGCGCCCTACCAGTTACTCCTGCCTGTTTCTCTAGCTTATGCATCAACCTTTTATGGGGTACTGTGTCAAAGGCTTTCCGACAGTCCAAAAAAATGCAGTCCGCCCACCCTTCTCTTTCTTGTTTAATCTTTGTCACCTGATCGTAGAATTCTATCAATCCTGTAAGGCAAGATTTACCCTCCCTGAACCCATGCTGATGGGTTGTCACGAAGTCTCTTCTCTCCAGATGTGTTACTAGGTTTTTTCTCACAATCTTTTCCATCACCTTGCATGGTATACAAGTTAAGGACACTAGCCTGTAGTTCAGTGCCTCTTGTCTGTCACCCTTTTTGTATGTTGGTACTACATTAGCAGTCTTCCATATTTCTGGTAGGTCCCCCGTTTCCAGTGACCTACTATACACTATGGAGAGTGGTAGGCAAAGTGCTCCTGCACACTCTTTCAATACCCATGGCGAGATTCCATCCGGCCCGACAGCTTTTCACACATCCAGCTCCAATAGGTGCTTCTTGACCTCATCTCTTGTAATTTCGAACCTATCCAAGTTCACCTGGTTTGCTGCCACCTCTTCTAGCGCCGCGACATCTCCCTGTTCTATTGTAAAGACCTCCTGGAACCTTTTGTTGAGTTCTTCACACACCTCTTTGTCATTCTCTGTGTACCTGTCCTCGCCCACCCTAAGTTTCATCACCTGTTCCTTCACTGTTGTCTTCCTCCTGATGTGACTGTGTAGTAGCTTGGGTTCGGTCTTGGCTTTATTAGCTATATCATTTTCATACCTTTTCTCAGCTGCTCTTCTCACACTGACATACTCGTTCCTGGTTCTCTGGTATCTCTCTCTACTTTCTGGTGTTCTGTTATTACGGAAGTTCCTCCATGCCCTTTTGTTTTGCTCCTTTGCTTTCATACATTCCTTATTAAACCACGGATTCTTCCTTTGCTTCTCTGTTTTTTCCTGTCGGGCTGGGACAAACCTGCTTACAGCCTCCTGACATTTTTTGCGTGACATAGTCCATCATGTCTTGTACGGACTTGGTTCCGAGTTCTGTGTCCCAATGTATATCCCATAGGAATTTATTCATTTCCTCATAATTTCCCTTTCGGTACGCCAGCCCTTTGGTTCCCAGTTCTTTTTTGGGGGTGATAATTCCCAGCTCAACCAGGTACTCAAAGCTCAATACACTGTGATCACTCATTCCCAAGGGGGCTTCCAACTTAACTTCCCTTATATCCGACTCATTTAGGGTAAATATCAGATCAAGCAAGGCTGGTTCATCCCCTCCTCTCATTCTTGTCGGTCCCTTGACGTGTTGACTTAGAAAGTTTCTTGTTGCCACATCCAGCAGCTTAGCTCTCCATGTGTCTGGGCCTCCATGTGGGTCTCTGTTCCCCCAATCTATCTTCCCATGGTTGATGTCTCCCATGATTAGAAGTCTGGATCCGTTCCTGCTAGCCACAGAAGCTGCTCTCTCTATTATATTGATGGTGGCCAAGTTGTTTCTATCATATTCCTGTCTGGGTCTTCTGTCATTTGGTGGGGGGTTATATATGACTACTATTATAATTTTCTGTCCTCCAGTTGCTATGGTGCCTGAAATGTAGTCACTGAAACCTTCACAGTTCTGAATTACCATCTCTTCGAAACTCCAACCTTCTCTTAGTAGCAGAGCTACACCACCTCGTCTCCCTTCTCTCTCTTTCCTCACTACATAGTAGCCCTGTGGAAACACTGCGTTTGTTATGATTTTCGTTAACTTTGTTTCTGTGAGTGCTATTATGTCTGGGTTTTCTTCTAGTGCCCATTCTCCAAGTTCACTTGTTTTATTTGAAATCCCATCTATGTTAGTGTACATCGCCTTGAAGCTCACTTTCTTCTGTTCATTTTCATGTCCCTTTCTTGGCAAGCATTCTGCTGGTGTGGGAAGCTGTTCCATGGGTGAGAGGATCTGTGAGGTGTTTGCAGGGTCTCAGAGGATTTTGGGGTGGGGGGTGGGGGTTGAAGGGAAGGGGGGACAGGTAGGGTGTGGGTTAAGGAGGTAGGGGGGACCTGGAGGATATGCAGTGAGGGGGGAGGAGGGATAGGGAGGGTCTGGGATGAAGGGGGAGGGGGGACAGGGGGAAAAAGGTGGGAGGGGGGACATGATGTTAATGGGGAAGGGGTGTCAAGGTCAGAATGGGGTGGGGTGGGAGGGAGGGTTGGGTGGGGGCAGGTAGGGTGAGGGTAAGGGAGGGTTTCTATGCAGAGGGGGGTGGTGGTGTGGCCCCCCCTCTGGTGTTGGTGGGATGCTGGTTTTGGGTTCTCCTCTTGTCTCTGGGACTGTTGTGTTGAGGGCTGTGATTTCCTGTTTTGCTCCTCTCTCCCTGCGCCTCCTCCTTGCCTCTGCTGCCCTGGCTCTCTCCTCTTTCGTCCTGTCCCTCTGCAGGAATACTTTTTTGTATCCCTCCATATGCTGCAGACGACTCTTCCTTTCGAGAATGTCCTCCTTTGTGGTTTCGTTTGTAAACACCACCTTTACAAGTCGGTTTCTGTCCTTGTTGTACCAGCCCAACCTGAAAACCTTCTCTATGTTATGTACAGCCCCTTTCATCTGTAACCCCTTCAGTAGCTCATGTACTGCCTCTCTATCCTTGCCATTCCATTCTTGCCTGTTGGATCCTTCCTGTTCTTTGATGCCTACAACTACCACTGATATTTTCCTCTCCAGCAGTTGAGTGGTGCACCTTGCTGCTTCCTGTGACGTAGCTGCTTGCATCGCTACCTCCCTCACTGTGTCCATTGCTTCTGAGCTCTTTTTCAGTATATCCGCAAATGTATCAGGTACAGAGGCATTTCCTTCCAATGTAACATTCCCTCCTTCCCTTTGAATGATAATCTGATGCTCGGTCTGTTTATTTTTCTCTGTGAGAGATTTGATCTCCTCCCTTGCTGATGCCAGCTCCCTTTGCAGATTGTTAATTGTAATCTTCATTTCATTCATCTCCCTCCAGAATTCCTCCAGAACTTGGGTTAGCAATTCCTTTGTTTGATCTCCCTGGTTGCTTTCCTTGTCCCTGTTGCGGCCTCCTGCCATTTTGTCCCTTGTCAAGAGAGTGAGAGAGCAAGAGAGAGAGAGAGAGAGAGTGAGAGCAAGAGAGCAAGAGAGAGAGAGAGCAAGAGAGAGCAAACAAGAGAGAGAGAGAGCAAGAGAGAGAGAGCAAGAGAGAGAGAGAGAGAGAGAGCAAGAGAGAGAGAGAGAGAGCAAGAGAGAGAGAGCAAGAGAGAGAGCAAGAGAGAGAGAGCAAGAGAGAGAGAGAGCAAGAGAGAGATAAAACGTGTGTGCTCTTGGGATGGGGTTACTAGGAGGTGAGGTGTTCAGCTTACAGCAGGTAAGAAGGGGGGTGGATTATGAAAGGTTTTATCTCCTTTCCACGAAAGGTGTTAATCCCTTCTAGCCTGTGTGTGCGTGTGTGTGTGCGTGCATACGTACGTGGGCTTGAGTGCGTGCGTGCGTGTGCGTGCGTGCGTACGCGTGCGTGTGTCACTAGTTCACGGAAGCGGTAACTTCTACCCAGAATGAGCCACACCGATATTTTAAATATATATACTATCCTGAACAAGAATTTGATAATATTTTACCTCACACTGTACACCTGATTACTTGACCAGAGAGGGGGTACATACCAGTATGATTCCCGCTCACACAACTAGATGAGTAATGATGATGTATGGTTGACGATGGTGCTCCGTCGTCGCCTTTCCACTTGGTGATTCTCTAAGTGCTAGTAGATTGACGATGTCGATTCTTTTCTACACAAATCTCTGGAGTCACAGTCACCACCCAACAAACACATTCACAGTTCCACAGCGGGCCGTCCCACCTGGCCGTCAGGTCAGGTCAGGTCAGGTCACTACTCGGTCCTCCACACTGTATGCACCGGTGATTCCACTAGTTACACTTTGGTTTACTCGCACTATCGCAAGCGATATGACTATGCTATGTAGCACCCTGCTAGCTACACACTGCGAGAGGCCAAATACTATGATCTAGCCTCAATAATCCTTCAATGTCCCGAGAATTTGACGAATTTCCGCGGACCTTGCTAATCGCGTGTCTCTCCTACCGTCGCTGGCGTCGGTCTGTGTGTGTGTGTGTGTGTGTGTGTGTGTGTGTGTGTGTGTGTGTGTGTGTGTGTGTGTGTGTGTGTGTGTGTGTGTGTGGGCGCGTGTTTGTAAACTTACACCTATGTTATCAGCCACGTTTCTCCTCTGGCCAATATCGGTTTCGTGTGGATTAATCGGCCTCAAATATATATATATTTTTTCAATTGCATTTGGCCCCTTTTTTCAGTTTCCGAGGTACGCATTTTTGAGGGATGAAAAAGGGGCGTGTGTGTTTATGGCGAGCGCTCAGAGAATCGGATTTCACGTCACAAAATGTAATTACAAAAACATGGATTGTAAACGCACTCTTTTTTTTTTCAGTCAAGGAATAGTTTGTGGAAATATGATTGTAAATTGTATTGTTATATTATGTTGTTTGAGTTGATTGGGAAGGTGTGTGTGTTGTATTTGTGAGGACGAGGGTAGAACCAGACTAGTTTTGGGTTATGGTTTGAGGCGTGGTGAGAGTGAATTCTAAATGTATTTTCTCTCCAGGTGAGAGAGGGGTTGTAAACATATAATGTCAGGTCTTCTCTGAATGCCTTACATTCTCCTTTTGGAGCCTATGGGTCCCCACAATTGGAAAGTAATGTTATTTATGGTAATGTTGCTTTGGGTTAATGTTAGAGGAATTGTCTGTCAAGCCACGCTTGTTGCGTTTAGTGGTTTGTTTTAGGAGCTTTCGTCAACCACTTATTTTTTGGACACACACACACACACACACACACACACACACACACACACACACACACACACACACACACACACACACACACACACACACACACACACACACACACACACACGTACGTATCTAGATATATACATCTAGGAGAGTATGCAAAAATATTAAAATTAAATATGTAAAACCCTGGCGGCCACAGGAGAATAGCGGTGTCCGGGGGGCGGGAACACGGGGGCCGGAAGGTCGTAATTACTTCCTCCAGGCGGTACAGACCCGACCACAGGATGGACACCACCCCCCACGGCCTCTACACCAGTGGGAGGCCCCCAGGTGAGGACCCCTTCTTTGGTCCACAGATGACGGGTGGCTCCCAGGCGGAGGGAGACCAATCTTGGGTTTACTTGAAGAGGAGGGCCCCCAGTTGGTAAACCTATCCTTTCCATTAACAGTGGAAGAGGAATGGTCGCCTTGTGGTTTCCATTCCTCCCCACCCCGGCCCATCCCAAATCCTTATCCTGACCCCTTCCCAGTGCTAAATAGTCGTAATGGTGTGGGTGTCCTGGTGCTCTGTTATAGTTCATGTTGGTGTCCTGGTGCTCTGTTATTGTTCATGTTGGTGTCCTGGTGCTCTGTTATTGTTCATGTTGGTGTCCTGGTGCTCTGTTATTGTTCATGTTGGTGTCCTGGTGCTCTGTTGTTGTTCATGTTGGTGTCCTGGTGCTCTGTTATTGTTCATGTTGGTGTCCTGGTGCTCTGTTATTGTTCATGTTGGTGTCCTGGTGCTCTGTTATAGTTCATGTGGGTGTCCTGGTGCTCTGTTATAGTTCATGTGGGTGTCCTGGTGCTTTGTTATAGTTCATGTGGGTGTCCTGGTGCTCTGTTATAGTTCATGTGGGTGTCCTGGTGCTTTGTTATAGTTCATGTTGGTGTCCTGGTGCTCTGTTGTTGTTCATGTTGGTGTCCTGGTGCTCTGTTATAGTTCATGTTGGTGTCCTGGTGCTCTGTTATTGTTCATGTTGGTGTCCTGGTGCTCTGTTATTGTTCATGTGGATGTCCTGGTGCTCTGTTATTGTTCATGTTGGTGTCCTGGTGCTCTGTTATAGTTCATATTGGTGTCCTGGTGCTCTGTTATTGTTCATGTGGGTGTCCTGGTGCTCTGTTATTGTTCATGTGGATGTCCTGGTGCTCTGTTATTGTTCATGTGGGTGTCCTGGTGCTCTGTTATTGTTCATGTGGGTGTCCTGGTGCTCTGTTATTGTTCATGTGGATGTCCTGGTGCTCTGTTATTGTTCATGTTGGTGTCCTGGTGCTCTGTTATTGTTCATGTGGGTGTCCTGGTGCTCTGTTATTGTTCATGTTGGTGTCCTGGTGCTCTGTTGTTGTTCTAGGCGATTTGGCCTGGGTTCGTATCCTGGCCGGGGAGGATTGTCTGGGTGCCAAGCCTTACCTGTACGTCTCTGTTCACCCAGTAGTGAATGGGTACCTGGTTGTTGAACGATTTGGCGGGTCGTATTCCGGGGAAAATTAAGATTAGGGACCCGCCCGAAACGATACGCGTACTTGTGGCTATACAAGAACGTAAGAACTTACTTTTTTACGTTCTTTCGAACTTACAAAAATCTGAAGGAGCCCTGATGAAGGTTCGAACCTATGCGGTGCGTGTCCCAACGCACACGGTCGTGACTTCAGTGAAAGCCTCAGGAAACCCTCGTGGGTTCAGTAGAATTCCAGGTTACAATCCCTTTACCATGTCGTGGGGTAGTCGTTCAGAACGTGTGACTGGGTATATCTTGAGATGATTTCGGGACTTTTAGTGTCCCCGCGGCCCGGTCCTCCACCAGGCCTCCACCCCCAGGAAGCAGCCCGTGACAGCTAACTAACACCCAGGTTCCTATTTTACTGTTAGGTAACAGGGGCATAGGGTGAAAGAAATTATGCCCATTGTTTCTCGCCGGCGCCTGGGATCGAACCCGGGACCACAGGATCACAAGTCCAGTGTGCTGTCCGCTCGGTCGACCGGCTCACACCCAGCACATAGGTTCGAATCGTCACCACTGCTCCTATGGGATTTTCTCAGTGATGCTGTCACGTTAGTGTGTTACTCTCTGTGTAAGAATATTAATAATTATAATATTTATATTAAAATGTAATCCATTTATATTTTTATTAACAAGAAAATAGGTTTTAGTTTGTTGTGTTTCGTTGTTTATATTTGAGTGTGTTTATGCTTGCTCTTTGTTCTTGTTGTTTATGTTAATTGTTTTTAATGGTGTTTTGTATGTGTTAATGGTGGCTTAATTTTTCTTTATGAGAATTGTTTGGTGTTTTGAATCCTTGCTCGTTGTGTTGGACTGTTTATTTGTGTTCCTTGTGTTCTTGTTGGCTATTGTTTTACTTGTTGTTGTTGTTGTAGGATCATGTCCATGCTGGGTAGGGGGAGTGGTCTCAACCCCCCCCCCCCACACCCTGAGATCCAATCTAAAGTTGTAAGCTGTGTGCTGACGCCTGAACCTACCCCCCCCCCACCCCCCAGTCATCAGCACCCCCCCCTCCCCCCATTACCTCCTTCCCCCCCCCCCTCCTCACATGCACGGTGCTCCCCTCCCCTCCCCCATGTCTCCCCCCATCACCCCCCTTCCATCATCTCTCAATCCATCATTTATCCATCATCTTCCGGTTGCGTCAGCTGGGGCTGGGAGTGAGGAGCTTGGCCGTACTGGTAGGTAAGCAGTAATAGGTAAGTGTCCCATGCAGAGGGGGAGGGGGGGGAGTATTTCTTAGAAGTGTTTTGTTTCGAATATTCTGGAAGTTATCAAGCTAATGAAGATGTTTCTTGAAGAATGTATCGGTGTACATGTTTGGAATGAGCGAGTGTGTTATGGTGGAGGTGCACGTGTTTGGTTGGGCGCCATCTCCTGGACCCCAGCTGGTCTGTGGTTGGTCATCTGGGCGTGTGTGTGTGTGTGTGTGTGTGTGTGTGTGTGTGTGTGTGTGTGTGTGTGTGTGTGTGTGTGTGTGTGTGTGTGTGTGTGTGTGTGTGTGTGTGTGTGTGTGTGTTTACCTAATTGTACGTATATGTGTGTGTGCATATATTCGTGTGTGTGAATATTAACTTTTTTGTTTATAATTTCTGCTTAGTGAATCCAGCTTTTAGCTCTTGGACCCCGCCTTTCAAATGTCGTTTAATGTACAGTATATGCACATGTAGCCCAATGTATGTGACAATGTATCTTGTCACCAACATGAACAAACTACACAAAGAAAACCAAACAGAATAAATATCGACGTTTTTGTCGTCTTCCCACACAGACAATGACACAAAACAAGGACAATGACACAAAACAAGGACAATGACACAAAACAAGGACAATGACACAAAACAAGGACAATGACACAAAACAAGGACAATGACACAAAACAAGGACAATGACACAAAACAAGGACAATGACACAAAACAAGGACAATGACACAAAACAAGGACAATGACACAAAACAAGGACAATGACACAAAACAAGGACAATGACACAAAAACAATCCCCAGCCGTGTATGCCACTTTAACAATTCTATACAATTAGTCTCCAACTTCAAAGCGAAATATTTTAAAATATAATTTTTCATGACCACAAAAATAATATAAAATGGTAAATAATAAAAGAGTGTTTTTAATGGCAGGAAAGTCAAGGTTTATGGCCAGATGTTTCTCAGAGGAGAGGAAGGTCATAATGGCAGGAAAGTCAAGGTTTATGACCAGATGTTTCTCAGAGGAGAGGAAGGACATAATGGCAGGAAAGTCAAGGTTTATGGCCAGATGCTTCTCAGAGGAGAGGAAGGTCATAATGGCAGGAAAGTCAAGGTTTATGGCCAGATGTTTCTCAGAGGAGAGGAAGGACATAATGGCAGGAAAGTCAAGGTTTATGGCCAGATGTTTCTCAGAGGAGAGGAAGGACATAATGGCAGGAAAGTCAAGGTTTATGGCCAGATGTTTCTCAGAGGAGAGGAAGGTCATAATGGCAGGAATGTCAAGGTTTATGACCAGATGTTTCTCAGAGGAGAGGAAGGACATAATGGCAGGAAAGTCAAGGTTTATGGCCAGATGTTTCTCAGAGGAGAGGAAGGTCATAATGGCAGGAAAGTCAAGGTTTATGGCCAGATGTTTCTCAGAGGAGAGGAAGGTCATAATGGCAGGAAAGTCAAGGTTTATGACCAGATGTTTCTCAGAGGAGAGGAAGGTCATAATGGCAGGAAAGTCAAGGTTTATGGCCAGATGTTTCTCAGAGGAGAGGAAGGTCATAATGGCAGGAATGTCAAGGTTTATGGCCAGATGTTTCTCAGAGGAGAGGAAGGTCATAATGGCAGGAAAGTCAAGGTTTATGGCCAGATGTTTCTCAGAGGAGAGGAAGGACATAATGGCAGGAAAGTCAAGGTTTATGGCCAGATGTTTCTCAGAGGAGAGGAAGGTCATAATGGCAGGAATGTCAAGGTTTATGGCCAGATGTTTCTCAGAGGAGAGGAAGGTTATAATGGCAGGAATGTCAAGGTTTATGGCCAGATGTTTCTCAGAGGAGAGGAAGGACATAATGGCAGGAAAGTCAAGGTTTATGGCCAGATGTTTCTCAGAGGAGAGGAAGGTCATAATGGCAGGAAAGTCAAGGTTTATGGCCAGATGTTTCTCAGAGGAGAGGAAGGTCATAATGGCAGGAATGTCAAGGTTTATGGCCAGATGCTTCTCAGAGGAGAGGAAGGTCATAATGGCAGGAAAGTCAAGGTTTATGGCCAGATGTTTCTCAGAGGAGAGGAAGGTCATAATGGCAGGAATGTCAAGGTTTATGGCCAGATGCTTCTCAGAGGAGAGGAAGGTCATAATGGCAGGAAAGTCAAGGTTTATGGCCAGATGTTTCTCAGAGGAGAGGAAGGTCATAATGGCAGGAAAGTCAAGGTTTATGACCAGATGTTTCTCAGAGGAGAGGAAGGTCATAATGGCAGGAAAGTCAAGGTTTATGGCCAGATGTTTCTCAGAGGAGAGGAAGGTCATAATGGCAGGAAAGTCAAGGTTTATGGCCAGATGCTTCTCAGAGGAGAGGAAGGTCATAATTAGGGTAAAGCGACAAGTGTATGTCATTGTAAGTATTTATCCAGCGTGTTGTTGTTGTTCTTGTGTGTGTTTGTGTTTGGTGAATGTATTTGTTGAATAGTTTGTATGTCGCGTTTATCATTTGTAACTGTCGCGAGTTGCGGATGGTTGTATGTGTTTGTGATGCGTGTGTTTGTAGTGTGATTGTTGTTTGTGATTGTGTTATATGGTTGAGCTTTGGCTCTTTGGTCCCGCCTCTCAACTGTCAGTCTAATGGTCTGTAGGTTCATAAACCTATTGGGGTCTAGCATATCTAGATTTGAAACTGTGTATGGAGTCTGCCTCCACCACATCACTGCCTAATGCATTCCATTTACTACAAACTGCATTGAAAAAGTTATTTCTAATGACTCCGTGGCTCGTTTTGGTCTCAGCTTCCACCTTTGTTCCCTTGTGTAAGTACCCTCAATTCAATTCCCCTGAGAATTATGTATCTGGTGATCATGTCTTCCCAAGCTCTTCTGTCTTCCAGCGACGTGAGCTGCAAATCATGCAGCCTTTCCTGGTAACTCTTGCCTCTTAGTTCTGCGACTAATCTAATGACATGCCTATGAATTTTCTCCTGCTTCATATTGTGTTTGTTATGGTATGTACTCCAGGCAGGAGCTGCATATTCCAGGATTGGTCTGACATAGGTGGTATACAAGATCCTGAACGATACTTTACACAAATTTTTAAAGACAGTTCTTATGTTGGCCAACCTAGCATATGCCGCTGATGATATTCTTTTGATGTGGGCTTCCGGGGACAGGTTCGGTGTGATATCAACCCCCAGATCTTTCTCTCTATTTGACTCTTGCAGAATATCACCTCCCAGATGGTACCTTGTGTTCAGCCTCCTGCTCCCTTCGCCTAATTTCATTAATTTACACTTTCCTGAGTTGAACTTTAGCAGCCATTTCCTAGACCATTCCTCCAGTTTGTCCAGGTCGTCCTGTAGTCTCTGTCTATCATCTGTCTTGATTCTTCTCATAATTTTTGTTTGTGTGTGTGTGTGTGTGTACTCACCTATTTGTGCTTGCAGGATCGAGCATTGACGCTTGGATCCCGCCTTTCCAGCTATTGGTTGCTTACAGCAATGACTGCTGTATTCAATATGTGCAATGTGTGTGTGTGTGTGTGTGTGTGTGCGCGCGTGTGTGTGTGTGTTTGTGTGTGCGCGCGCGCGCGTCTGCATATTTTTATCTGTTACTATGGTATATTTATTGCAAATTTATTGTGTATGATTACCGTTTGTATATCGCGTGTGTGTATATATCAGGTGTGTATGTTGTGTATAAATGTATATGTGTCCTCGCAAACATACCCCACATGCTCATATATCCCTCATACCACCCCTCCTCACCCATCCCTCCTCCCCCTCCTCCACGGCATAACTTCTCCTCCTCTCCTCCAGCCCCCCCCCCCCCCACCACTCCCCCCCACACCACTATCGCCACATAGCCAAGAGCCGCATTTTACCCTCCCATGTGGTCCAAGGGAATACTTGCTGACCTAATGAGAGAGGGAAGAGGGAAGGGGTAAGATGCTTGCATGTGGCAACAACAACAGCAATAACAGCTGCTGCTGCTGCAGCTGTTGTAGTTAAAATACAGCAGCAAAAGCATTCACCTGATATACATTGAAGAAATGCTGAAGATACACTAAAAAACATTTGAAAACACTCCAACATACTCTAACATACACTGGAATACATTCGAAAACACTCGAAAAGTATTCAACTCATGCAACCGCACTCGAAATACACTCCGATACACTCATAATAATTTCAGGTTTTTCCGGGTTTAACTACCAGGATCCTCCGCAGCTCTTCCAGGCTGCTACACCGTGAAGTCTTCCTTGAGCAACAATGGTGCTTCACCACTGGCATCACAGAAGCATGTGAAACTTCATTCCACTCCTCTTCCCACAGCTTGAGGTTCTGCTCCTCACTGTATGGCTGCTCTACCACAGAGCTCAGTACATTCCACAACCTTGAAGTCTCATCAACTATTCCCTCTCTGCTAGCCTCGAAGTTCTCAGCAACTTCTTCCCCAGACAAACCAGCAACCCATCGACACGCCAATAAAAATGTTTCCCTATAAACACATAAACGAAATAAACCACACAATATGTTTGCCCAACATCTCTCTGCTCTCTACATGCTGTGAGTGTGGACTCCCCCGTTTGGGCTGGTCCATCCTCCGCCTGGCCCGGCGGCCCTCAGGCAGATGGCGGCTGGCCCCTCAGTCACCTGCCAGCGCTCGGAGGAGATGGATGTCGCTCCGCCCTCCAGGCTGTTCCTCCATCTTTACTCTCTTATTCTAGGCCTTCTGCCTTATCAAAACATGCCTAACGTATCAATAAACATTCGCTACGATCGCTGGGCACATGATCAACTATAGGCAATCACTGTAAACCGGTTAAAAATGTGCTTACCACCAAAAAAGGTCTCCTGCAGGGCGCTCTGACGGGGCGGCGATACTCGTGGCGCCTCAGGCTACCCACAGAACTGCTTTAACTGTCCCCCCAACACCTTCTGCAGTTCCTGACTTGAGCTGACATGCCTCCTAACTTATTCTTCAGTCGAGACGTCTGTCCACTTCCTTCCTCTTGAAGGTGTATCAAACAGGGGTTCCTCTCTAACGGGGGCTCAAACGGAGCACGCCCTCCCCTCACGATTTCTTCAACTCAAGTGAGCTTAAGCTCCTCTCAAGCGAGCCTCACGCCTCCAGCAAACTCTCCACATCTTATAACCAGTCATTTATCTATATCCTGATTCACGGCCCATATTCTTAAATGGTTTATCAACTCTAACCAGTTAATTTACGTATGAATTTTCACCTATATATATCCTTGACCTTCTAGTCAGGTCAAGACTGATAGAACAATTCTCAAAGGAGAGACTCGTTTTTCGGCTACCTGGGATCATAACACCAGGTACCTGAGAATCTATAAGACTCATTAGTATCTAGTCTTAATACCTTCCATCAAAAGTCTTTATATAACTCTGGCATGAAATAACTTAAAATACCTCGTGCAACACGAATATACCAATGAACGAACATTGCAATCCATGTAATAACAAAATGAATGTTATTTGGGTTATGAACATTCAGGATTGATTGATGCATGTGGCATAGTTCATCAACAAGGGTAATGTTTGTTGATATTCTCGTCTGGAGTGAGGTTTGCGGCCCCAGGAAGCGTGCTAATGTACCTAGATCATCACGCTACAGAACAGGCGAGATTAATTCAGCATGGAGCTGGTCGAGTTCTGGTGGTCCATCTCCCACTGGCTGAATCTGAGCGGCCCACCTTTTCCTGGGACGGGTCTGGGCGGCCCACGACCGGCAGGCCGCTGATCATATATGCCAGTGGACGACCAGAGTGGGAGAGAGAGAGAGAGGGGATGGGGCCAGGCTAGTAGACATGGGCTAGGAGGGAGGAGGCAGGCTGGGACAGAGGGACCAGGATGGGGGAGAGGGGCTAGGGCTAAGATAGAGTGGATCAAGCAGGGAGAGTATGGGACAGGCTAGAAGAGACGGAGCCTGGGTGGGAGAGAGGGAGGGGAATCAGGGTATAAGAGGAGGAGGCCTGGCTGGAAGAGAGGATTCCTCATGCTTAATTAAGTCCTCATAAACGCCTCAGACAACCAAGGCTATCAACAAAACAAAAACTCTACAGACATGCTGGAATGGACGTAGTTATGTGCGAGGAAGAGGAGAGTTGGAGCGTGGAAGGGAGCGGATGGGAGGGAAAGGCAGAAGGGTAATGGTAGAGAGATGTTAGTAGCTTGGTGGAATATTCCATTTATATGGTGGAAGATGAAGGGAAAGATTATGTGTACTCACCTAATTGTACTCGCCTAATTGTGCTTGCGGGGGTTGAGCTCTGGCTCTTTGGTCCCGCCTCTCAACCGTCAATCAACTGGTGTACAGATTCCTGAGCCTATTGGGCTCTATCATATCTACATTTGAAACTGTGTATGGAGTCAGCCTCCACCACATCACTTCCTAATGCATTCCATTTACTAACTACTCTGACACTGAAAAAGTTCTTTCTAACGTCTCTGTGGCTCATTTGGGTACTCAGCTTCCACCTGTGTCCCCTTGTTCGCGTCCCACCAGTGTTGAATAGTTCATCCTTGTTTACCAGGTCGATTCCCCTGAGGATTTTGTAGGTTGTGATCATGTCCCCCCTTACTCTTCTGTCTTCCAGTGTCGTAAGGTGCATTTCCCGCAGCCTTTCCTCATAACTCATGTCTCTTAGTTCTGGGACTAGTCTAGTAGCATACCTTTGGACTTTTTCCAGCTTCGTCTTGTGCTTGACAAGGTACGCGCTCCATGCTGGGGCAGCATACTCCAGGATTGGTCTTACATATGTGGTGTACAAGATTCTGAATGATTCCTTACACAGGTTCCTGAACGCCGTTCTGATGTTAGCCAGCCTCGCATATGCCGCAGACGTTATTCTCTTTATGTGGGCTTCAGGAGACAGGTTTGGTGTGATATCAACTCCTAGATCTTTCTCTCTGTCTGTTTCATTAAGTACTTCATCTCCTATTCTGTATCCTGTGCCTGGCCTCCTGTTTCCACTGCCTAGTTTCATTACTTTGCATTTACTCGGGTTGAACTTCAACAGCCATTTGTTGGACCATTCACTCAGTCTATCCAGGTCATCTTGTTGCCTCCTACTATCATCCTCTGTTTCAATCCTCCTCATAATTTTTGCATCGTCGGCAAACATTGAGAGGAACGAATCTATACCCTCTGGGAGATCATTTACATATACCAGAAACAGTATAGGTCCAAGGACTGACCCCTGCGGGACTCCACTTGTGACGTCTCGCCAATCTGAGACCTCACCCCTCACACAGACTCGTTGTCTCCTGTTGCTTAGGTACTCCTCTATCCACCGGAGTACCTTCCCTCTCACTCCAGCCTGCATCTCCAACTTTCGCACTAGCCTCTTGTGTGGCACTGTATCAAAGGCTTTCTGACAATCCAAAAATATGCAGTCTGCCCACCCTTCTCTTTCTTGCCTTATTTTTGTTGCCTGGTCGTAGAATTCAAGTAACCCCGTGAGGCAGGACCTGCCATCCCTGAACCCATGTTGATGCTGTGTTACAAAGTTCCTTCGCTCCAGATGCTCCACTAGTTTTTTTCGCACAATCTTCTCCATCAGCTTGCATGGTATGCAGGTTAGGGACACTGGCCTGTAGTTCAGTGCCTCCTGTCTATCCCCTTTCTTGTATATCGGGACTACGTTAGCTGCTTTCCAAATATCTGGCAGTTCCCCTGTTGCCAGTGATTTGTTATACACTATGGAGAGTGGTAGGCTCAGTTCTCTTGCTCCTTCCTTTAGAACCAAAGGGGAGATTCCATCTGGGCCTATAGCCTTCGTCACGTCCAACTCTAGTAAACACTTCCTTACTTCCCCACTGGTAATCTCAAACTCTTCCAGTGGTTCCTGGTTAGCTATTCCCTCACTTACCTCTGGAATTTCTCCTTGCTCTAAGGTGAAGACCTCCTGGAATTTCTTATTCAATTCCTCACACACTTCCTTGTCATTTGTAGTGAATCCTTCCGCCCCTATCCTTAATCTCATAACCTGTTCCTTTACTGTTGTTTTTCTCCTAATGTGGCTATGCAACAATTTAGGCTGAGTCTTTGCCTTGCTTGCGATGTCATTTTCGTATTGTCTTTCTGCCTCTCTTCTCATCCTGACATATTCATTCCTGGCATTCTGGTATCTTTCTCTGCTCTCCAGTGTCTTGTTATTCCTATAGTTTCTCCATGCCCTTTTACTTTGCTGCTTAGCTAGCCTACATCTTTGATTAAACCATGGGTTTCTCATCTTCATTTCTCTGTTTTCCTTTTGGACTGGGACAAACTTGTTTGCTGCGTCCTTGCACTTCTGCGTGATGTAATCCATCATATCTTGGGCCGTCTTTCCCCTGAGCTCTGTTTCCCATGCTATATCTGTTAGGAATTTTCTTATCCCCTCATAGTTTCCCTTTCGGTATGCTAACCTTTTGGTTTCGGTATCCCTCCTCGAGTTCAATAACCCTTCTTCAATCAAGTACTCAAACACCAGTACACTGTGGTCGCTCATTCCTACTGGGTCCTCAAAACCGATTTCTCTTATGCCGGAGTCGTTCAGAGTGAAGACTAGGTCGAGTCTCGCTGGTTCGTCATTGCCTCTCATCCTTGTGGGTTCTCCGACATGCTGGGTTAAAAAGTTGCTTGTCACCACCTCCAATAGTTTGGCTCTCCACGTATCCTCGCCTCCATGCGGTTCCTTGTTCTCCCAGTCAATCTTTCCGTGATTAAAGTCGCCCATGATGAGCAGGTGGGATCTATTTCTACAGGCAGCAGAGGCTGCCCTCTCAATTATAGTGTTAACTGCCTTGTTGTTGTTTTCATACTCTTGACTGGGTCTCCTGTCATTTGGTGGAGGGTTGTATATTACTGCTACTACTATTCTTGGTCCTCCCATTCTTATGGTGCCTGCTATGTAGTCTCTGAACTCCTCACAGCCCGGGATGGCCATCTCCTTAAAACTCCATTCCCTTCTCATGAGTAGGGCCACTCCGCCTCCTCCCCTACCTTCCCTCTCTTTCCTTATTACTGTATACTCCTGGGGAAACACGGCATTCGTTATGATTCCAGAGAGTTTTGTTTCAGTGAGTCCGATTACATCTGGGTTAACTTCTTGTGCTCTTTCCCTTAGTTCACTTGTCTTGCTTGTGATCCCATCTATGTTCGAGTACATCACCCTGAAACTGACTCTTTTCTGCTTCTTTTCTGGGGGGGGGGGACCTTTGGGATCTGGGGTGAGTGGGAGCTGGGGGGACCTGGCACGGGGGGATTGGTGGAGGAGGGAGGGCTTGGGGTGGTGGGGGAGAGGGGGAGGGTACAGGGGGTGGATAAGAGGGGGAGGGTACAGGGGGTGGATAAGAGGGGGAGGGTACAGGGGGTGGATAAGAGGGGGAGGGTACAGGGGGTGGATAAAAGAGGGAGGGTTGGGGAAGCATGGGGGGAGGAGAGGCTTTGGGGGATTGGGGAGATGGGGGGGCTTGGGGGGAGAGAAAAGGGTGGAGGACTTGGGGGGCGTGGGGGAAAAGGGAGGGCTGAGGTGGGTGAGGAAGAGGGGAGGGTTTAGGGGAGTGGGGGAGAGGGGAAGACTTAGGACTTAGGATCTCTTTAATCATGTTTTTGTCCTTGTCTCTCCGCTCCTTTGGTCTGGTCCCTGTTTGTTCTTTAATGCCTGCTACTACTACTGCTCTATTTCTCTCTATCAGCCGGCTAGTACATCTAGCTGCTTCCTGAGAGGAAGCCACTTCCATGGCAACTTCCTTAACCGCAGACCTAGCTTCAGGGCTCTTTTTAAGCATTTCAGCAAATGAGATCTGGGTTGTGGTGGTCCCCTCCACAGTAACATTCCCATCTCCCTGGGGTACGGTTTGTGCCTGGTATTGTGGAAGAGTCTCCTTTAGGTATCTTATCTCCTCCTTTGCTGCCCTTAAATCATCTTGCAGGTTGGCTACTGTCTCCCTCATTACCCTCAGTCCTTCACTGAATTCATTCTGCATTTGCTGGAGTACTTCCTTCATCCAGGCTTCCTGTTCCATCCCATCCTCTGTGTTTGTTCCAGTTGTGAATGTCCTGCGTTTGGCAGTCAGAGTTCGTCTCCCTTCCATGATTTCCCTATGAGTGTGTGTGTGTGTGTGTGTGTGAGAGAGAGAGAGAGAGAGAGAGAGAGAGAGAGAGAGAGAGAGAGAGAGAGAGAGAGAGAGAGAGAGAGAGAGAGAGAGAGAGAGAGAGAGAGAGAGAGAGAGAGAGAGAGAGAGAGAGAGACAGAGACAGAGAGAGAGAGAGGGGGGGAGGGAGAGAAAGGGGGGGAGGAAGAGAGAGAGGGGGAGGAAGAGAGAGAGGGGTGGGAGTGAGAGAGGGGAGGGAGAGAGAGAGGGAGGGAGAGAGAGGGGAGGGAGAGAGGGGGTGAGGGAGAGAGAGGGGGGAGGGGGAGAGAGAGGGGGGAGGGGGAGAGAGAGGGGGGAGGGAGAGAGAGGGGGGAGGGAGAGAGAGGGGGGAGGGAGAGAGAGGGGGAGAGGGAGAGAGAGGGAGAGAGAGGGGGAGAGGGAGAGAGAGGGGGAGAGGGAGGGAGAGGGGGAGAGGGAGAGAGAGGGGGAGAGGGAGAGAGAGGGGGAGAGGGATGTGTGTAGCTGGTACCTGTAGCTGGGGTGTGTGTAGCTGGTGCCGTGTTTGTACTGAGTCATCCAGTCAGGTATCTCTCAATCCAGGTCGGATACCACCATTCAGGTACCATCCAGGGGCTGGGATGTAGGAGAGGATGAAAGGGTTTCTGAATTAGGTTCGTTGATAGTCATTGCTATTGGTAGGTGGTCGTTTGTGTTCAGTGGTGGCCTCTTTCTATGAGGGTGTTTAGGAAATGGTGGTTGTTTGAGAGTGCTATGTCTCGTTAGCCGCTATAGCCTTGTCTGGCGTACCTTTACCTTGCTGGGATGCGTAAGCTGTGATGCCTGGATCCAGATGGAAAGGATTTCTGTTCCTTATTATATTGTGTAAGGTTTCTCCTGCCTGTTTCTCCCGTGTCCCAGAGCCGTGTGTTTCTTAGATCTCCCAGGAAATAGGCAGGCCTCTTCCTTGTGATGAGTTAGATGATTCCGGCCATGGGAAAGGAAGAGGCCGTCTTGGTGGTTGGTATAACACGATGACCAGTCAACACACTAGAAAGTGAATGGACGACGACGTTTCGATCCGTCCTGGACCATTCTCAAGTCGATTGTGCTCAAGTCGGTTACTCAAGTCGATCACAATCGACTTGAAAATGGTCCAGGACGGACCGAAACGTCGTCGACACTTCACTTTCTAGTGTGTGGTCTGGTCAACATATTTCAGCCACGTTATTGTGACTCCTCGTCTGTCTATAACACGTTCCAATACACTTTGTGTCTTAAGCCGTTTGGAGTTCAATGACCAGGATGTTTTCCCTTAAATTATCATGGAGTTTGTGTGGTCAATTTCCCTTGACTACAGTTGCTGCTCTGTCGCTGGCCTGGCCAGCTCTGTTGCCCTGGTAAGTTTTGTAGTTAAATAGCTTCATAATTTTGCCCTTTTTCCTCATTGATGTTAGTGAGTAGTATGCCAGAGTCTGTGTCTATATAAGTCGCTGAGTTCCATTCCTCTGTGAGGAGTCAAGCCATTGTGCATTGTTATTTTTAGTGAATGGATTGAAACTTTTAAGACTGTTGTCCCCCCTTGTGGAGTTGGGTGGCTCTTGACGTGTTCATTACACAGTCTGTTCACATCCTGTTGCTGAGCTGATGGCTGGTTGGGGCGAGGGGATGTGACTGAACCGTTGTGAGATTGTGTGCTTGTAACCCTCTCCGATTGTGGTAATGGGGTGATTGTTCTGGAATTATATTTATCGATATCTTTGGTTAATCTCTTGGGTCTCACTTGACGACGGGAAGACGATCTTATGTATGTGTGGTCTCCTCTGTGTCTTGGGTTTCTGTGTCTCCGTCTGTGTCTCAGTCTGTGTTTGAATCTGTGTATGTGTCTAAGTCTGTGTGTGAGTCTGTGTGTGTTTGGTTAGCTTTATGCTCGAGGTCTCCCACAGTTCCTTGGACATCATTTTCTACGTAAAGTCTTTCTGTGATGTTTCTAGATTATTGTTCACCGTTTGTGGGGTCGTGATAACTGTTTGCTCTACACTCTACATTGCTGGCCCCTTGCCCCTTGTTGGGAGGTGATGTTTGCCGCAGTTGTGAGCTGACAGTGTTATTAAACATTAGCGATTTTATGATATTTAAGGGAGAGTTGTGTCCCTCCCTAACCATCCTCCAGACACACACACACACCCTCCTAACCCCCACACACCCCGCCCTGCCTCACAACTGCTCACCAATTCTCCAATGCAAGATTTGCAGAAGCTGAAATTATATATTAGTGGAGCTTTCCCAAGGATCCCTTTGTCTCCCGCTGGCCACGGTAGTAATCCCTGTCTGATGCCCAACACAACCGCTCCATTACCTCCCCGCACTCAAAGTAGCCCTCAAGTGTTTGTACTAGATTGGTGAGTGTATTTGATTGGTCTGGGCACAGGCACATGTACTCAACCCAGGCTAATGATGGTATACTCAGGCCTGGTCGACCTCGACCGACCAAGGCTGAGTATACCAACGGAGTATTCATGAGTGAGGCCGACAGAATCACTGGTATACTAACAATGGAAGTCAAACATATACCTCAAAGCTCTCCTCAACATGTTAATTAGTCTAGGAGGACTGGCAGAGCAGGCGACCAGCTCCACCCAAGCTGGCCAAAACAGATGACAGTGTGTGTGTGTGTGTGTATCTCTGAGGTGCACCTTCGTCACGCGCATGGTCACATGGAACGCAAATTGGTAATTGGTAATCCTATTGCTTAGATACTCCCTTATCCACTGGAGCACCTTACCAGCTACACCTGCCTGTCTCTCCAGCTAATGTACCAGCCTCTTATGCGGTACTGTGTCAAGGCTTTCCGACAATCCAAGAAAATGCAGTCCGCCCAGCCCTCTCTTTCTTGCTTAATCTGTGTTACCTGGTCATAGAATTCTATTAAGCCAGTCAGGCAAGATTTACCCTCCCTGAACCCATGTTGTCGATTTGTCACGAAGTCCCTTCTCTCGAGATGTGCTACCAGGTTTTTTCTCACAATCTTCTTCATCACCTTGCATGGTATACAAGTCAAGGATACTGGCCTGTAGTTCAGTGCCTCTTGCCTGTCGCCCTTTTTGTATATTGGGACCACATTTGCCGTCTTCCATATTTCTGGTAGGTCTCCCGTCTCCAGTGACCTACTATACACTATGGAGAGTGGCAAGCAAAGTGCCTCTGCACACTCTTTCAGTACCCATGGCGAGATCCCGTCTGGACCAACAGCCTTTCTAACATCAAGGTCCAGCAGGTGTCTCTTGACCTCCTCTCTCGTAATTTCAAACTCTTCCAAGGCCGCCTGGTTTACTTCTCTTTCTCCTAGCACAGTGATCTCACCTTGTTCTGTTGTGAAGACCTCTTGGAACCTCTTGTTGAGTTCATCACACACCTCTTTGTCATTCTCTGCATACCTGTCCTCGCCTGTTCTAAGTTTCACTACTTGTTCTTTCACTGTTGTTTTCCTTCTGATGTGACTGTGGAGTAGCTTTGGTTCGGTCTTGGCTTTGTTTGCTATATCATTTTCATAACTTTTCTCTGCTTCTCTTCTCACCCTGACATACTCATTCCTGGTTCTCTGGTATCTCTGCTTTCTGGTGTTCTGTTATTCCGGAAGTTCCTCCACGCCCATTTGTTCAGTTTCTTTGCTTCCATACATGCCCTATTATACCATGGATTCTTCTTTTGCTTCTCGGATTTTTCCTTTTGGTCCGGGGTGTATCTGCTTACTGCCTCCTGACACTTTTGGGTGACATAGTCCATCATATCTTGTACAGACTTAGCTCTGAGGTCTGTGTCCCAAGGTATTTCCCTTAGGAAGCTTCTCATCTCCTCATAATTTCCCTTTCGGTATGCCAGCCTTTTGTTTCCTAGTTCTTTTTTGGGGGTAATAAGTCCTAGCTCTACCAGGTACTCAAAGTTCAATACACTGTGATCACTCATTCCCAAGGGCGCTTCCATCTTGACTTCCCTTATATCCCACTCATTTAGGGTAAATATCAGATCAAGCATTGCTGGTTCATCCTCTCCTCTCATTCTTGTTGGATCCTTGATGTGCTGGCTTAGAAAGTTTCTTGTTGCCACGTCCAGCAGCTAAGCTCTCCATGTTTCTGGTCCTCCATGCGGGTCTCTGTTCTCCCAATCTATCTTTCCATGGTTGAAGTCTCCCATAATTAGTAGTCCAGATCCATTCCTGCTAGCAACAGAAGCTGCTCTCTCTAGTATGTTAATGGTGGCCATATTGTTTATATCATATTCCTGTCTGGGTCTTCTGTCATTTGGTGGTGGATTATATATGACTACGACTATAATTTTTTGCCCTCCAGTTGTTATTGTTCCTATTATGTAGTCACTGAAACCTTCACATCCCTGAACAACCAACTCCTCAAAATCCCAGCCTTTTCTTACCAGCAGAGCTACACCACCCCCACCTCTTCCTTATCTCTCTTTCCTCATAACATAATAGTCCTGTGGGAACACTGCATTTGTTATTGTTTTCGTCAGCTTTGTTTCTGTGAGAGCTGTTATGTCTGGGTTTTCCTCTAGTACCCATTCTCCAAGTTCATATGCTTTATTTGTAATGCCGTCTATGTTAGTGTACATTGCCTTGAGGCTCACTTTCTTCTGTCCCTTCTCAAATCTCCTCCTTGGTGAATGTTCTGCTTGTGGAGGAAGCTGTGCCATGGGTGTGAGGATTTGTGAGGTGGATACCAGGGTTGGAGAGAATACTGGGATGAGGGGTTGGGGGTCAAGTGAAGGGGGAAGGACAGGGAGGGTATGGGGTGAACGGGGTGGGAGGACAGGAAGGAAATGGGGGTTTTTGTATGCAGAGGAGGGTGGTGGGGTTGCCCTCCCCGCTGGTGTTACTGGGTAGATGGTTGTGGGTTCCCCCCTCGCCTCTGGGGGTGATGTGTTGGGAGCTATGGTTTCCTGGTTTTCCCCTCTCGCCCTGTGCTTCTTCCTTGCTTCTTCCGCCATGGCCCTCTCCTCTCTCGTCATGTCCCTCTGGAGGAATACTTTTTTGAAATCTCCCACATGTTGCAGGTGGCTGTTCTTTGTTAGAATCGTGTCCTTTGTGTTCTCGTTTGCAAACACTATCTTTAACACACGGTCTCGGTCTTTTTTGTACCAGCCTAACCTGAAAACCTTCTCAATGCTATGCTCAGCCCCTTCCATGTCTAGTGCCTTCAGTATTTCATTCACTGCCACTTTGTCCATATCATTCCACTCTTTCCTATTAGAGCCTTCCTGCTCTCTAATACCTACAGCTACCACTGCTCTTTTCCTTTCCAGCAGCTGGCTAGTGGAGTGTGCCGCTTCCTGTAAAGTGGCTGCTTTCATGGCTACCTCCATCACTAAAGACATTACTTCTGAGTTGTTGTTTTTTTAGCATTTCTGCAAATGTTGCTGAAATGCTAAAAAAAACAACAACTGTGTGTTCTGCTCTCTCTGTGTGTTCTGCTCTCTGTGAGTGTTCTGCTCTGTGTGTGTGTTCTGCTCTCTGTGAGTGTTCTGCTCTCTGTGTGTGTTCTGCCCTCTGTGTGTGTTCTGCTCTCTGTGTGTGTTCTGCTCTCTGTGAGTGTTCTGCTCTCTGTGTGTGTTCTGCTCTCTCTCTGTGTTCTGCTCTGTGTGTGTGTTCTGCTCTCTGTGAGTGTTCTGCTCTCTGTGTGAGTTCTGCCCTCTGTGAGTGTTCTGCTGTGTGTGTGTTCTGCTCTCTGTGAGTGTTCTCGTCTCTCTCAGTGTTTTGTTATTTATTTGTAGTTGACGTAAATCAATCTTCTTTTTAACATTAGTTGTTCTGTCCTTAAATATGATAACAGAGTGGGAAGGGGAAGTGGAAGAGAAGGGGTAATGTGAGACAGGTATTATAGTGTGGGTTGGTTTTGTTGTCGTCGTTGATCCTTCTCTACGGACAACCCAACCCACAACTCGGTAAAGTGCTTATACTTCACTAGGAGATCACACTAGGCACTTCTGGCTCTTGGAGAGGGGCTCAACGTCACACATTTAGGGGATGCGGCTCCAACACTTAGCCTCGTTGTCACGTGCACACACCCACTCGAGCCGCTGTGACTCCCCACTCTCTCCTTAGGTGATATGATCTCCTCAACCCCCCTTTGACTTATTAGTATTACCTTCTACCCTGTCCACAGCAGTGGTTCTTGGTTCTTTCTCTGTCTCTCTCTTCTTCTGTACTATTTCAAGGGAAGCCTCACTAGGACAAGGTCAAACACCAGCAAATTGGAATACATTTACTGGACAAAGCACATACACAATACATACACACATATAATAATAATGAATCCTATACTCTATACTATTACAATCAGGTTGCACTCCAACATCATCGGAACTCTATCATCAGCTTATCAAGTGGTATCCTATCTCCTGGTTCACCACCTGATACTATCAACCTCCTCAAGTTGATCAAGTCTACATACACTGTTGCACCATCAGCAAGAGAATATATAAATGTATCTATAAATGTGTACAAAAAAAATCAGCATGTGAATGCAATAACATATATCATTATAAACGTTCCTTGATACGCAACGATGATCAATCGATCACTCTATCAGTCCTAGAACACATACATCTGTAGGTAATCCAGCCTTCGACTGTAACTCTAAACTTCAGTATAAAACACTCCTTGACATAAGAATACAAACAGTCACTCACCTCTCACTGCGTCTTGCACGCTAATGACAACCAAGCACTATCAACTCCCTACAAGTAATCCACCAGAACTTCCCTTCCACCTCTGGAAGTTCACTACCCTGATATCTTTAGGTTCTTCCGGGCTTCACTACCAGGATCCTCTGCAGCTCCTCCAGGCTGCTATCATGAAGTTTCTTTGAGCAACTACGGTGCTTCACCCTTCTGCTAGGGTCCTCCACAGCTCTCTTGGCTGCTACACCATGAAGTTCCCTCGAGCAACTATGGTGCTTCACCACCTCTACAGAAGCACGTGACACTCCTCTTCACTGCTTCTCCTCACAGCTCGAGGTCCTCTGCTCCACTACCTTGGAGTCTCATCAATTACTTCATCAGGGCTGACTTCGAAGTTCTCAACAACTTCTTCCCCAAAGACAAACCCGCAACCCATCGACACTCCAATAAAAATGTTTCCCCTTTAACACATAAACAAAAATAATCACACAATATGTTTGCCTCAAACCTCTATCTGTCCTCTACATACAGTGAGAGTGGACTCCCCCGTTTTGGGCGGGTCCATACTCCACCTCGCCTGGCGGGTGTGAGTCACACTGGGAGGGTTTTTCGCCGTCAGGAGCCGGGCTCCCTCAGTTGCCTGCCAGCGCTCAGAGGAGACGGATGTCGCTCCGTGTTCCTCCCTCT
This sequence comes from Procambarus clarkii, assembly GCF_040958095.1. Taxonomy (NCBI): domain Eukaryota; kingdom Metazoa; phylum Arthropoda; class Malacostraca; order Decapoda; family Cambaridae; genus Procambarus; species Procambarus clarkii. The sequence continues at coordinate 20,352,195 of NC_091157.1, read as the reverse complement.
CCACTCTCTTATTTCAGGCTTTCTGCCACACCAAATCATGTCTAACTTATCAATAAACATTGCTACTGTCGCTGGGCACACGACCAACTACAAGCAATCACTATGAACTGGCGTATATCATGCTTACCACAGATTGTCTGGTCGAGGGCGCTCCTCCCTCTGACGAAGCTTGGTCAGGGCGCTTCCACGGCCCACAATAATGTCTCTGGGCGGTTTAATAAACACTCCTCGTCGACCAGGACTTGAGACCACACATCCCCAGCTCGATTCCACAGCTGGTACGTCTGCACACTTCTCTTCTCTTCGAGATATATCACTAGGGGTTCCTTTCTGACGGGAGCTCAATGGAGCGCGGCTTTCCCCCTGCGATGTCTGGCCTCAAGTGAGGTCAAAGCCTTCCAGAAACGAGCCTCACTCCTCCAGCAGAATGTCCACATCTCCTAGCCAGTCATTTATCTGTTTTCTTCTTCATTGCCCATAATCTCAAATTGTTATTTAAATCCTACCAACTATTTTCCATATGTGTTATCGCCTCTACATTTCCTATACTTTCTAGTTAGGTGAGGCTCGCTGAATAACTCTAAAGGGGGGAGACTCGTTTCTCCTGCATGCTGAGATCATAACACAGGTAAATGGGATGGAACAACGTTATAACCGGTTATCATAAGGACTATATGTTGCTGGGCTGGGATGTGGCATAGCACTTCCTCGACCCCATCCTCCCACACCAGCAGACGAGATTAACTCTGGGAAGGTGTGCCTGATAAGGAAGAAGAGAGAGTGTGTGTTGATGGGATGGGAGAGATGTGGGAGGGTGCGTCAATGGGAGGGAAGTTGAAAGAGTTGATCAAATGATGATAATATTGGCGTTTTGGGCATATTGTTCGGCTGGTTAGGGTCGTACGTGTCTGATTAGTTATACAGTTGTATTAGTTAGCCTCTCAGTTGTATTTTTTTCTGAGTGGCTACTCGACAGAACTTTTACGCTAATCGAAATAACTTTTACGGAATGGCTAATCGAGAGACCGTGCTGAACTTGGATACTTTAATAGGACAGCTAATCTTCCAATATACTCCCCCCATCTAATCCCATCTCCCACCCAACTTCATCACAGTCTACCAATCTCCTTTCCACCCTCTTCTATTACCCTCCCTACTCCCTCCAAACACCTCCCACCCATACCAATCACCTCCCATAATCTTCTAACACCTTCCCATCCTCTCCAATCCCATCACTCTCTTTCAAATCCCTGCAATCATCTCTCTCTAATCACCTCCTGCCTCCAATCACATCTGAACCTTTAAAACCCCTTCTTGTCCTCTACAATCACTTCCCACCCTTCCAATCACTTCCACTCCCTCCGTTGCTCCTCTCTAATCACCTCGAAACTCTTCCAATCCCAATATATCCCACCAATCACCCCTTACATCCTCCAATCACCTCTTCATCCACTCACCTCCTGCATCTAACCCCTTTGGTTTATCTTACAAATCAAACATTCTGAGCTTCATCTCTACACACAATGTTGCCGATGGCTGCCCACAATAGGCATGGAAATGTGGTGGTGAGTGGGGGAGGAGGGCGTAGGGGGGAGAGGGAAGGGGGAATAGGGGGTTGGGGGTTAAGGACGAAAGAAGATGGCGGCGATGGACATTAACTGGGTCTCTGATTTCCCCCTGGACACTCTGAGTATGTCTATACCCGAGCCACTTCCATACTCTCGTAACGAATTAGCCGGTGTAAACAACCGCTCTTACCGGCCCCCCCCCCCTCCAAGATGGCCTAATTAGGGGCCGGGAACGCGGCAGTGAAAGAGATATTAGTGTGGCCCAGATCTGCCCCCCCTCCTCTCCCCCCCCCCCCAGGACACAAGCCGGGCCACGGTGACACGCTGGCCCATAACATCCACCAACAGCCCACTAACAATGGCCCAGGCGGTAGTGGGCCATCCGGGTGTCGCGCGATTTAAGCGCGCAGGTTCCCACCGGCGAGGTGTCACCGGTGAACGACTTCATCACGAGAAGAGAGGGGGAGGGAGGAAGGGGGTTCTTAGCGGAGGAGGGGACTTGCCGGATTGTGTACCCACGAGGCAAACAAGCTAAGAGCGATTACAAAGGTTGTTGTTGTTGTTTAAGATTCAGCTACAGGGAACAAAAAGAACCAAGTAGCACGGGCTATGGTGAGCCCGTAGTGGACTTAACCTGGCAAAGGAGCGGGACTGTAACTTGGGATTACAAAAAATGTTACAGCCGATATTACTATAGTACTTCTGCCGTCTCCTTCTCTCTCTCCCTCCCCCCTTACTGAGCAAACATGACACTTGGAGATCATTTTCTTAAAGAAAGGTTAGAAATAAAGCCTCTAATACAACACAATAGCCTCACTGGGCCCTTGTGAGTGCCCAAACGCTTAACTGCACACCTTTGGTCTGGTCTCCGGACTAAACCCAAACAATCACCAATCACCTGAACCCTCACACGCTGGAGGGTGAGAAAGTTAATCTCAGAAGTAGAACTCTCTTACTGAGAAAGATTAAATACTCTTAATCTTTCCTTGCTTAAAAAGACTTAAGAGAAGAGGTTGTTATACCTTAGGTGTACAACTAGATGAGATATATCATTTATTTAGTAGGATTTTCTTGCCCTTATTATCTTACATTGAGTACCGGGTACAAGATTTCCTGCGCTTTTGATTGACTAATCATTTACCCTACTAAAATTTACGTTAATTGGTAACAATTAAAATTCCACAGGATAGTTACCAGTTGCCACGTTATCCTGTTACTGACACTTACCATATCACAAGTATATTCGTTGTACATTTATTTGCTATTTTTCAACATGTTTCGTCTCCAAGCTTTCTGTAACGATCCAGCAGGTGAAATAGGAAACTTAATTCGTGCCAAGAAGACCGAATTACAAACTCTTGCACACGAGTATCAACTAGATGTTCCCCATGGAGCCAACACAAATGACTTGCACAATTTAATATTGGATCACCTTTTTAGATGAAGGGAAGATTGACTCTGAAACTCACGAAAATTATTCTATTGCAGATAGACATGCTCTGGCAACTATGAAACTTAAGCTCGAACTTGCAAAGATCGAGCGGGAACAACAAAAAGAAGCCCTCCAACAACAAAAAGAAGCTCTACAAATAAGGGAAAGAGAGGCGGCCCTAAGGAAAGAAGACCAAGAACGTGAGGTGGCCTTAAAGGAACGCGAGATGGCCCTAAAGAAAGAAGAGACGGCCCTACTCCAGGAGCGTGAGCGAGTACAGCTTGAAGCAAGACAGCGTCACCTGGAGATGCAACGCGAGCATGATAAAAAGCAAGCTGATATGGCTCTAGCATGTCGTAAACAAGAACCCACGTTAGAAACTACACACCACACTCAGCGCCAACAAGCTACAGCTAGTCTTCCCGTAAGTTTCAATGTCTCCCATGCAAGTAAGTTAATGCCACCTTTCGTTGAGACAAAGATCGATGTATTTTTCACCACTTTTGAGACCCTAGCTAAAAAACTTAGCTGGCCTGCAGATCAATAGTCTACCCTTCTCAGAGTGCATCTCACAGGTAGAACTGCAGTTACTCTCAGTACCTTAGCGTCTGAGAATGACTACCAGACCCTGAAGGAAGCAGTTTTAGACGCCTACCTTCTCTCCACCGAAACCTACAGACGAAAATTCCGTGATTATCTAAAGGCAAGTACCACCACCTTTCTAGAATTTGCCAATACAAAGAAAAGATATTTCATGAAATGGCTGGAAGCAGCACATGTCTTTACATTTTCAGAACTCGTCAACCTCATGCTAGCTGAAGAATTCTTGAGACGTGTTCCCCCTTCCGTCCGTTTATATTTAGCAGACAAAGAAGAAACCGACTACATCAGATGTGCTGAAGTCGGCTGGCACCTACAGCCTCATCCACCGGCTAAAACCAGAACCACCTTCCAGTAAGAAGTCTTGGTATAGTTATGATAAAGTGAGTTCAGATCAAGCGAGCTCTCAATTGTATTGTAAGTATTGCAAACTCTATGGACATACCATAGATAATTGTGGGAAGACTCAATACAAAGGCAAAAATGAAACTACTAAACCCAAACCGACTCCTCCTAAGTCCGGTAAGCCTGTGATGAATGTTGGTGTTCCTGTTAATGATCTTTCTCCCGTCAGCAAACACCTGTATCCTGGAACTGTCTACCAACGGTACAGATTCGATGGGACGTTTCAAATTGAAGATCTTGAGGGACACAGCGGCTCTTCAGTCAATAATATTGAAATCAGCTGTGCCTAACATCATCTACACCGGGGAAACCGTCCTTATCACTGACCTCACTGCTACTACTCCATATCCACTTGCCAGAGCCCACATGGATTGTCCTTTCGTGACCGGTGAAGTCCAAGTCGCCATCAGGGAATAGCCTTTCCCATGTCTTGAGTGCAACTTCTCCTGGGCAACGACTTGGCAGAAGATCTGCAACCGTCCTAACCTGATCATCATGGACAAACCCCAGGTGTGTAACTCTGTAGTGGACAATCCCATCTTTAAGTATGTTTCAGCAGAGGTCCAAGAAAGTGATGAAGTTTCTCCTCCGGTTTTGGTGACCACCCGTGCACTAGCTGCACGCCCGCAACCAGCTGACTCTACTGCTACCGCTGTCCCTCAAGACCCTCAGAATCTACCACCGAATCTTACTAGGTTGGAGCTCCGTAAGTTACAGAGGGAGGATCCTTCATTAACACCATTATTCTTCCAGGCTGAGACTCAACCTGACAGTATCCCTGGGTTCTTCCTAGAGAATCAGTTGCTCTACCGCAGGTACAGACCCAGTAAGCTGAAAAAGGATGACGATTGGGCATATGTCGAACAACTAGTGGTTCCCACCAGCCTACGGCCCGATATTCTACACCTGGCCCACGGAACACTTTCTCACTATAGTTTTAACAAAACCTACCACGGAATCAGACCAGACTACTACTGGCCAGGTATGATTAAAGCCGTCAAAAGTTACGTGCAACAGTGTCATACATGTCAGATGGCAGGTAAACCTAACATCTCTATTCCCAAGGCTCCATTGACTCCTATACAGGTGCCTGAGGAACTTTTCCACATACTCATTATAGACTGTGTTCGTCCTTTACCCCTGACCATGTTCTGGCAACGCCTATATACTAACTATCATGTGTCCTACCACCAGATTCCCCACAGCAGTTCCAGTAAAGAACATTACGGGCTGCTAGAGTGGTGAAACAACTATTGAATATCTTCACCCAGTATTGATTTCCGAGAGAGGTTCAAAGTGACTGTGTCACCAACTTCACCAGTGATCTCTTCAAGAAGATACTGGAAGAGTTCAATCATCACACAGGTATTGTCCAGCCCCTATCATCCTGCTTCACAGGGCTCTCTTGAACGTAGTCATCAGACTATTAAAGCACTCCTAAAGAAATTTTGCAATGAAACCTTGAAGGACTGGGATAAACAGCTTGATCTCATTATGTGCATTTTCAGAAGTCTCCTCAATGAGTCTCTAGGAGTATCTCCTTATGAGATGCTCTACGGACGTAAGTGCCGTACTCCTCTCAAAGCTTTTAAAGACTCTCTATGTAATGCCACTTTCAGTGGACCCTCAGAATGTGCCCCAGTTTCTTCAAAACTTTAAAACACATTCTAGAGAGAGTACGTAAATTTGCTAATGACAATCTATTGAAAGCTCAGGAGAGGATGAAGACTCATTTTGACCAAAGCAGCAAAATAAGGAAATTTAACCCAGGAGACTTCGTGTTGGCATATTTTCCTATCCCAGGTTCTCCATTGCAAAACAAGTTTTCAGGACCCTTACCGCATCAAGGAGTGCAGAAACAACCACACCAACGTTCTTGAGACTCCAGATAGGTGGCGGAAGACCCAGTTGTGCCACGTCAACCTCCTGAAACAGTATCAAGGTACTCCCCCCACTGTGTTGGTATCATTATCCACTATTTAAAGGTCCATACCTCCACAATGAGACCTTCCCTGCTTCTCCTCCCGAAAGCACTAACACTGAGTCAGTGCCTTCAACTCGGAAATCCTAACTGTTCTTCATACCTATTTGCTGGACTATGATAGTGCTCCTTTGCTATGTTCTGATCACATTCTCGCCTCTCCAGATATCACGAAGCCCTTCCTCATCAAGGTCGACGCCAGTATTACCGGCATCGGGGCGTCCTACTACAACAACGAGGCGAGGAGGTTCTACCGTGTTAGCTACTATAGCTACAAGTTAAAAACACACCAGAAGAATTACAGCACTATCGAAAAGGAACTCCTCTCCATCGTCCTGAACTTACAGCACTTTGCATCTTACCTACAAGGTGCTCGGTCTAGCCACCATCTACTCGGACCACAATCCCCTACGCTTTTTGCAGCAAGCCCAATTCAACAATCAACGACTTCTACGATGGGATTTGTATCTGCAGAATTTCAACCTGGAGATGTTCTACATCAAGGGTTCTGACAACATCATAGCAGATGCCCTCTCCAGAGTCTATGAGGTAGAGGCAGCTACACCTACCACTCTACCATCTGAAGACGTAACTTCACCCATTAGAGCAGGCTTCGGGGGAGAGTTAGGCGATAATCTCTTTCAAGAGAGATTGAGCCTGCTCTTCTCTACATAAAGTTAGCTATATATATACAACAATAAGATGCTACCTTCAAGATACGTCTACCAGTAGTACAAAACGTTTGGACCAGGAGACAAACGTACCCTAAACTCCCCCCTACTCCACACTCCTTCCATGCCGGCTCGCCACCGTCATCAACCAGCAAACTATCATTCCCAGCCTGCCTGCTTCTGATTGGTGACCCGCCGACTGCACACCTGCACCTCAGTGCCCTCTTCTTAGTCGACGTCTGGGCTTGAACCAGTCATTGAAGTTAGAATATCATGTGCTCTCAAGCTGTGAACAACTAATTGATATACGCTCTGTCTATCAGGTGGATGTTTCTCAGCTAGCGCTTAATTCTCAGCACCTGTTATTTCATTTTGTCTTTATATTATAGAGTAATGTCATCCCTGTTCTTAATTTTTATGTTATATTTTTTTACTTTTTTGCACTGTACATAGCCAAGGAATTGTCTTTGTTTTTAATTTGCTTTCAATTTAATTAAAGTTTCATTGTTCATACTATGTGTTTTGCGTGTATTCCCTTACTTTACCACAGACAACAGCCAAGATGTCGATCTTTTTTTTCTTTAATGTGATAGGCATTGACACCAGCCATTAGGAGGACTGCCGAACATCTACACTCCCTCATTTTCCCGTCACAAAATATATATATATATATATATATATATATATATATATATATATATATATATATATATATATATATATATATATATTATTAAATATGACCGAAAAAGTAAGATTAATAATTCTAACACGAATTTTCTCAATCTTTCGTACATTACGCTTCACTGTTGGAGGTAAATCAAAAATCACTTCTCCAAAATTCATTTTTATTTCTAGTCTGACACGACACGGGCGCGTTTCGTAAAACTTATTACATTTTCAAAGACTTCACAAATACACAACTGATTAGAACGTATCTCTGATTTTATATCTACATTTGAGTGAGGTGGTAAGGGTGATGTGGCATTAACACAAGACAGAACAGGAGGGGATATTAATAGGGTATTAAAAGTATCAACACAAGACAGAACAGAAACAATGGGTATTGAATAGAAGTGTTTGTAGAAAGCCTATTGGTCCATATTTCTTGATGCTTCTATATTGGAGCGGAGTCTTGAGGTGGGAAGAATATAGTTGTGCAATAATTGGCTGTTGATTGCTGGTGTTGACTTCTTGATGTGTAGTGCCTCGCAAACGTCAAGCCGCCTGCTATCGCTGTATCTATCGATGATTTCTGTGTTGTTTACTAGGATTTCTCTGGCGATGGTTTGGTTATGGGAAGAGATTATATGTTCCTTAATGGAGCCCTGTTGCTTATGCATCGTTAAACGCCTAGAAAGAGATGTTGTTGTCTTGCCTATATACTGGGTTTTTTGGAGCTTACAGTCCCCAAGTGGGCATTTGAAGGCATAGCCGACATTAGTCTCTTTTAAAGCGTTCTGTTTTGTGTCTGGAGAGTTTCTCATGAGTAGGCTGGCCGTTTTTCTGGTTTTATAGTAAATCGTCAGTTGTATCCTCTGATTTTTGTCTGTAGGGATAACGTTTCTATTAACAATATCTTTCAGGACCCTTTCCTCCGTTTTATGAGCTGTGGAAAAGAAGTTCCTGTAAAATAGTCTAATAGGGGGTATAGGTGTTGTGTTAGTTGTCTCTTCAGAGGTTGCATGGCTTTTCACTTTCCTTCTTATGATGTCTTCGATGAAACCATTGGAGAAGCCGTTATTGACTAGGACCTGCCTTACCCTACAGAGTTCTTCGTCGACTTGCTTCCATTCTGAGCTGTGGCTGAGAGCACGGTCGACGTATGCGTTAACAACACTCCTCTTGTACCTGTCAGGGCAGTCGCTGTTGGCATTTAGGCACATTCCTATGTTTGTTTCCTTAGTGTAGACTGCAGTGTGGAAACCTCCGCCCTTTTCCATGACTGTTACATCTAGAAAAGGCAGCTTCCCATCCTTTTCCGTCTCGTAAGTGAAACGCAGCACGGAACTCTGCTCAAATGCCTCCTTCAGCTTCTGCAGATGTCTGACATCAGGTACCTGTGTAAAAATGTCGTCAACATACCTGCAGTATATGGCCGGTTTCAAGTTCATGTCGACTAAGACTTTTTGCTCGATGGTACCCATGTAGAAGTTTGCAAACAGGACACCTAGGGGAGAACCCATGGCGACCCCATCTACTTGCTTATACATGTGCCCATCCGGGCTCAAGAAGGGTGCCTCTTTAGTACAAGCTTGGAGTAGTTTCCTCAGAATACTTTCTGGCATGTCAAGAGGAGTACAGGCTGGATCACGATACACTCTGTCGGCTATCATTCCGATTGTCTCGTCCACAGGTACGTTGGTAAACAGCGATTCTACGTCCAACGAGGCTCTTATCCCTGTGGCCCGTGTGCCCCGCAGTAAGTCCACAAATTCCTTTGGAGACTTCAGGCTGAAGGCGCAAGGAACATAAGGAGTCAGCAGGCCGTTGAGTCGCTTTGCCAGTCTGTACGTGGGTGTGGGTATCTGGCTAATGATTGGCCGAAGTGGGTTTCCAGGCTTGTGCGTCTTGACATTTCCATACGCATATCCAGGTTTATATTCCCCAATGATCTTTGGCAGGTGGAGTCCGGATTTCTTGGCGTTTACAGTTTCGATCAGTTTGTTGACCTTTGCTTTTAATTCGGCTGTAGTGTCCTTCGTTACCCTTTGGAACTTAGTTTGGTCAGAGAGTATGATGTTCATTTTCGCCAGATATTCGTCTTTTTTAAGAATGACATATATTGGCGACTTGTCACCTCTCCTGACAACTATCTCCTTGTTCTCACGAAGGCTTTTAGCTGCCGCTTTAAGCTCGGGGGACAGTATGGTGCTTCTGTAGTTGCCTCGATTCTTTCCTCCTTCTGCAATAAGTTCTGCTCTTACTCATTCTTACTCTTACTCTCACTCTTACTCTTACTCCCAATCACTCTTACTCCCAATCACTCTTACTCTCAATCACTCTTACTCTCAATCACTCTTACTCTCAATCACTCTTACTCTCAATCACTCTTACTCTCATTCTTACTCTTACTCACTCTTACTCTCAATCACTCTTATTCTCAATCACTCTTATTCTCATTCTTACTCCTACTCCCAATCACTCTTACTCTCAATCACTCTTACTCCCAATCACTCTTACTCTCAATCACTCTTACTCCCAATCACTCTTACTCTCAATCACTCTTACTCTCACTAACTCTCAATCACTCTTACTCTCACTCTAACTCTCAATCACTCTTACGCACTATTACTCACTCTTTCTCTCAGTCATCCTTACTCACTCTCATACTCACTCTTACTCTGTCACTCTTACTCTCTGTCACTCTTACTCTCTGTCACTCTTACTCTCTGTCACTCTTACTCTCTGTCACTCTTACTCTGTCACTCTTACTCTCTGTCACTCTTACTCTCTGTCACTCTTACTCTCTATCACTCTTACTCTGTCATTCTTACTCTGTCACTCTTACTCACTCTCAGTCACCCTTACCCATTCATACTCACTCTCTCACTCTTACTCTCATACTCTTACTCTCAATTACTTTTACTCTCAATCACTCTTACTCCCAATCACTCCTACTGCCAATCACTCCTACTCTCAATCACTCCTACTCTCATTCTTACTCTTACTCCCAATCATTCTTACTCTCAATCACTCTTATTCTCATTCTTACTCTTACTCTCACTCTTACTCTTACTCCCAATCACTCTTACTCCTAATCACTCTTACTCTCAATCACTCTTACTCTCAATCACTCTTACTCTCATTCTTACTCTTACTCACTCTTACTCTCAATCACTCTTATTCTCATTCTTACTCCTACTCTCACTCTAACTCCTACTCCCAATCACTCTTACTCCCAATCACTCTTACTCTCAATCACTCTTACTCTCAATCACTCTTACTCTCAATCACTCTTACTCTCAATCACTCTTACTCTCACTAACTCTCAATCACTCTTACTCTCACTCTAACTCACAATCACTCTTACTCTCATACTCACCCTTACTCTCAATCACTTTACTCTCACTCTTACTCATTCTGTCACCCTTACTCTCACTCTTACTCACTCTGTCACTCCTACTCACTCTTACTTATACTCACTCTTACTCACACTTACACACTCTCTGGCACTCTCACTCACCTTCAGTCACTCTTACTCACTCTTACCCACTCTCGCTCACTCTTACTCACTCTAGTTAATAAGAACACGCCAATATAAGACAACAAAACATTTTCAGATTCTTTCTCACCACTTTCCAGCAACTTTTATAATTTATATAAATTATCTTAGGGAATAATACATAAATTATATATATAAACATGATATTAGTGTTTAGTGGAATGCATAAGGAGTCAAATTGTGTTAAAAAGAGCGATTTTTAGAAAATTTGGAAAACTACTTTTTTCTGTTCATATTATAACTAAATGGATTTTAAAGGTTTCACTCAGCCAATATATATCATTCACAATTTATTAATGAATTTTACAAAAAAACACCATAAATTTTATATTTAAACATGTAAAAACTATTTGTTTTACATTTGGAAGAAAATAATTGTAGAAAAACAATTTATAATTAAACCTTTGTGTTTGGATATTTTGAGTAAAAGTTTCTCAAAGGCTCTCCTGCACCATTCTCAATGCAAATCATTCCCACACATATGGGAAGAGATAGGCGAACGTTGTGTAGATGATTTGTGTTTGCTGGGTACAGCTCTAAGTCGGGCAGTGTCATGTGGTGTTGTCGCAGCTTCTAGCAAAGTCGCAGCTTCTTGGTCGGCAATGGGGCGATCCCAGCTGGATTGCTTATGGGCTTCAGAAGGCGGTGGTTGGGGTGCTGGTCCTGCGAGAGACACCCATTTGGTTGTGCAGTCTGTAAAGCTGGGATCATTTACCCCAGCCTGTTGAACTAGGTGCTCAGGTAGGATTTCCTTCACCAAGTTGTCAGACCCCACTGAAGAGGACAGGAACGCTGGTACAGCAATTTGTGTTGCTGTGCGCACGCCAAGGCCCCCGAGTCTGACAGGAAGGGAGGCCTGTTTCCGTTGTAAATCGCTGAGGGAAAGATTGAGGGCTTTTTCTAGTGTTGATTTCGGCAAGCTATCGTACTCTTCTAATTTAATATTGCTGAAAGATGGCAAACATCTTAGACAGTAGGTCAGCCTGGGGAGGGACAAGCATCTGGTGATGAGGTAAAGTGCATCATGAGCATCGATGTCTTCAATCCTCTCGTTCATCCTCTTCAGGTCAGTGATCTTCTTACCAAGGACCCCGTCGATGGCATTCCTTCCAAGAGGAGCACCTAGGAGTGTGCTGTCCTCAGGGTTGGTTGTATGAATGTCAGGCAAAACAACCTTTATTTGCTCTATTATGTGCTGGTTGGTGGAGGTTATTTCGCACTTGGAAGGGTTCAGGGTGAGGCCAAGGCTTGCTCCTTGCTCCTGAATTATTCTTATGTCGTCCAAGAGTGAGGCTGGGGAGCCAGCTAGAGTACCATCATCCAAAAGCCAAATGTTGAGTTCACTGGACAGGTTATCGGTGACTTCCTTGATAACTAGACAGAACAGAAAAGGAGCAAGGGGATCACCCTGTTGGACACCTTCTTGTGATTCAATTTCATGTTCCCCATAAAGCAGAGTTAGATTCTTGCTGTAGCATGAGTTTACAAACGGGTAGAGGGAAGGAAAAAGGTGATGAACTGCACTGAGTACTGCATCCCTTCTAACCAGATTGAAAGCATTTTTGAAGTCCAGCTTTATCAGGGCTTTTTCATTCGTAATATATATATATATATATATATATATATATATATATATATATATATATATATATATATATATATATATATTTCACTGCATATATTATTATAATATGTACGACGTGCTTTGCTACGGCAAACTTCCAAAAAACTCAGTGGTGTCACGTGGAGGTGGGCCGGGGCTCTGCTAACACTTAGCTGCTAGGGGCTCAAAAGGCCCAAGTACTCAGCCCCTCCGACTCCCTGGATTCACCGGAGTCTCCTTGGTCACACAGGAGAGGACCAACAATGTCCACCTCCGCAGGTCTTTGTTTCCACCACAAAAAGGGGGGTGCCACTGATTCACCTTGGAAGCCCTTCAAGCAAACACAGGGAAACTGTTGTCAACAGTTCCGGCCTAGACCCATGGAGGAGTGAAGGAAGACTCAGGCTGACCTTTAACAATAACCTCCCTGAATCTTGCCTGCCAGACAAAAAGGTTGCAGGAACTCCTTTCCCACCTGTCTTCTCTATTTTCTTCTTAACAAGGTCGCCAGCTGGGTTATTATATCTGCACCCCAGCAATGCAGTTCAGTGGGTGTATTTTATATTGTTTGTAGCCAGAAGATTGCTACTCCCATAGATCTGCTACTAGACTGCTGGCCCAGGGTATTCTCCCAGGAAGGTCTGTGTGGCTTTGCCTCTCTATAGCCACTACGTTAATAGTTGCCACCATTCAGGCACTGATACTGATCGGATGGCTAAGGGTACACTTTTATGTTAGTCTGTGCTGTCTTTACCACTCTCCAGGCAATAAGAACTTCTATAGAGAACGTTGTGTTCCCTAGGTGGTACTATGATAACCTTCGTGTATGCTCATAGAGAAATGTTATAAATGGAGGCACACTTAAACACAATGATAAAATGTGTGAATTTACTGATGCAAATTACATGATCACACATACAATCACAAGTAATACATGAATATAGAAATAAGGATAATAAGTCTGGAGATCGTCAGCCTCTTCTTCCACGACCTCCAACACTCCTTCAACTGGGCAGAAAGACAGGAGTCCCACACTCTCTCACAGGAGGGCCTCTTCACCACGTCGGCGCCTCTCCTTCACTGTCCTGCCATCCGTTCACACTGTCCCCTCTGACAGTCCTGGACACAAGCTGCCTTGCAGCCTATTCTACTACTAAAGTATTAAAGTCCTGCTGCAACATACGTAAGTAAATATTGTGGCCTAAGTAGCCTACTCACACAAGGGGTAATGGGAGGGAAAATTATCTACCTTACATTCCTGGCTCACGACGCCTGTCCCTCGATGGTGTGAGGTTCCCACGCTTCTCAGGGATTGGAACGTCGCCGTTCCAATCCCTGAGATTCAGCTACCCCAATCTTGGTTCATCAATAGGCGCTGAGCTAATCACTATTTTTCCACACTCGCCCCTTCCACAAGGCGTTGCTCCTTGTCCTAGGCACGGTGTCGTCCTTCCAAAACCCTCAGTGGATGTGACCCGGTCACAGCTAGGCTTGCCCGCCACACCTTTTCAGGCCCTCAACGTCCAGCGTCGCCGCCCAGCGTCGTCGCCGTATATTTTCCAAGTTTGGCACTCTTTCGCTCAATAAACTTGGTTCCTTTTTGCTTCCCAGAAGCGCGGGGTCTCCAATACAGCAGATGGGCTGCAATAGCCAGCACTAATCCACTAAGAAAGGCTTGTAGAGCCTCTGATCCTTGAGAGCAGACCGAGGCGCGTCCTCTCGCTTCCGAGGTTAGGTCAACTCTGACGTTGGCGCCGCCCGGGCCACTCGGTGACGTCACGGCGGGCCCTGATTGGTCGCCCGCGACCCAAGTCGGCCAATCCGCGATCGGCTAGTGTCCCTTCCAAAACGTCATATCTGCAGTAGGGGATACTCTTTCATTTTATATCAGGGCGCCAATTTCCCCTTACTTACAACTTATAATGTAACTTCTTTCCTTTAACTGGCAGCCGGTCTGGTCGCCACATATGTCAATAGATTCCCTGAACCTCAGAGAATCAGTAGGAAGAGCTGATATGACTCTTTAAGCCGGCAAATGAAAGAAATAGGAGAGGGCACCATAACAGTGGGTAACAAAGCTTGAGACCAATTGAATCAATATCCTTAAACTCTTCGTCAATTCTTAGATTATATATATAAATATATATATATATATATATATATATATATATATATATATATATATATATATATATATATATATATATATATATATATATATATATATATATATATATATTGTTACGGTGCCCTCTCCTATTTCTTTCGTTTGCCGGCTTAAAGAGTCATATCAGCTCTCCCTACTGATTCTCTGAGGTTCAGGGAGTCTAATGATATATGTGGCGACCAGACCGGCTGCCAGTTAATGGAAGGAGGTTACATTATAAGTTGTAAATAAGGAGAAATTGGCGCCCTGATATAAAATGAAACAGTATCCCCTACGGCAGATATGACCTTTTGGAAGGGACACTATGCCGATCGCGGATTAACCGACGTAGGTCGCGGGCGACAAATCAGGGCCCGCCATGACGTCACCGAGTGCCCCGGGCGGCGCCAACGTCAGAGTTGATCTGACCTGGGAAGCGACAGGACGCGTCTCGGTCTGCTCTCAAGGATTGGAGGCTCTGCAAGCCTTGTTCAGTGGATTGAGCTGGCCTTCGCAGCCCATCACAGTTATTGGAGACCCTGCGCTTCTGGGAAGCAAAAGAGGAACCAAGTTCAGTGAGCAGAGAAGTGCCAAACTTGGAAAATAGTCGGCGACGACGCTGGGCGGCGCCGCTGGCTGGACGTTGAGGTCTGGAAGGTGGGCGAGCAAGCTAGCTGTGACTGGGGTCACATCCACTGAGAATCTTGGAAGGACGACACCGTGCCTAGGACAAGGAGCGACGCCCTGTGGGAGAGGCGAGTGTGGGGAAAAATAGTGATTAGCTCAGCGCCCATCGATGAACCAGGATTGGGGCAGCTGAATCTCAGGGATTGGAACGGCGACGACGCGAAGGCTTCACGACACCTGAGGACCCGTGGAACGTCCTGGATCGTTGAGGATCGACCCAAGGAAGCGTGGGAACCTCACACCATCGAGGGACAGGCGTCGTGAGCCAGGAATGTAAGGTAGATCATTTTCCCTCCCATTACCCCTTGTATGAGTAGGCTAGTTAGGCCACAATATTTGCTTGTGTATGTGGCAGCAAGACTTGATTACTTTAATAGTAGAATAGGCTGCAAGGCAGCTTGTGTCCAGGACTGTCAGAGAGGACAGTGTGTATGGATGACAGGACAGTGAAGAAGAGGTGCCGACGTGGTGAAGAGGCCCTCCTGTAAGAGTGTGAGACTCCTGTCTTCCTGCCCAGTTGAAGGAGTGTTGGATGGTCGTGGAAGAAGAGGCTGACGATCTCCAGACTCATTATCCATATTCCATATTCATGTATTACTTGTGATTGTGTGTGTGTGTTTATGTAATTTGCATCAGTAAATCCACACATTTTATTACTGTGTTTGAGTGTGCCTCCATTTATGATATTTCTCTATGAGCATACATTTCTGGCTACAAACAATATATAATACACCCACTGAACTGCGTTGCTGGGGCGCAGATATAATAACCCAGCTGGCGACCTTGCTAAGAGGAAGATTGAGAAGACAGGCGGGAAAGGAGTTCCTGTAACCTTTTTTGTCTGGCAGGCAAGACTCAGGGAGGTCATGGTTATAGGTAAGCCTGAGTCTTCCTTCACTCCCCCACGGGTCTAGGCCGGAACTGTTAACAGCAGTTTCCCCGTGTTTGACTGAAGGGCTTCCAGGGTGAATCAGTGGCACCCCTTTGTGGTGGAAGCAAAGACCTGCGGAGGTGGGCATTGTTGGTCCTCTCTTGTGTGACCAAGGAGACTCCGGTGAATCCAGGGAGTCGGAGGGGCTGAGTATTTGGGCCTTTGAGCCCCTAGCAACTAAGTGTTAGCAGAGCCCCGGACCGCCCATCCCCACGTGACAAGAGAACTGGCGACCTCGCCAGGATTCGAACCCCAGTAGCCAAGAACTGGGAACTTCGCCAGGAAGCGTGGATCAAGCTACAGTGTGGACCAAATTTCAAGACAAGTGTTGCCAGGGTACTAATACAGTGTGGCCAGTGAATTCGGTGGTACTGTTACTCAACCGGCTAAGGGACTGAAACGGTGAAATTAGTGCCTACTAACTTGTCTGTGCTGTCGTGTATGCTCAATGATATAGAGATGGAGGAGGACAAAGTAAAGAAATTTATTGACACAAGGGACGAGAGAATTTTGGAAGAGTGTACCAAGGCCCAGCTCCAACAAGTGGCAAACCACTTTGGGATCAGGTTGAGGACGACTAAGGTAGCGGAGCGAAGGATAGAGATCATGGCACAGCTCACAGCTCGAGAGGAAGCGACGGGAGAGGAGCCATCTCAAGAGGAGCCGTCCCGAGGAGAGCCGTCGCAAGGTGAACCGTCCCGACTAGGGCCTCCCCAAGCGCCTACCAGTGTAGAGAGAATTCACAGTGAACATGGGAGCAGTGGGAGGTCCGGCTGTAGTAAGAGGAGCCTGCAACTGGAAATAATGAAGATGCAACTGGAAGCCCAGCTGCGACGAGAGGAGAGAGAAGCGCAAATGCAGCGAGAGGAACGTGCGGCTGAGCTGCAGCGAGAGGAACGTGCGGCTGAGCTGCAGCGAGAGGAACGTGCGGCTGAGCTGCAGCGAGAGGAGCGAGAAGCTCGGCTGCAGCGGGAAGAAGGAGAGAGACAACTGCGACTGGAGGAGATAAGGGCAAAGAAAGAAGTCGAATTGCGTCGCGTTGAACGTGGTCTGCCCTCACTACCTGCACGGCGGGATGACCTCAAGGTAAGGGAACGTGACTTACCTACGTTCGAACCACAAGAAGCTGAGGCGTTCTTCGAACACTTTGAACGGATAGCGACTCTGAAGGAGTGGCCGGAAGATGATTGGGCTGCTCTGGTCCAGGGCAGATTGACTGGTGAGGCCCGGGAAGCCTATAACGTGCTGGACCTAGAGGAGTGTACTAGTTATGACGCGATTAAGAATGCGGTTCTCCACTCATTCCGGCTGACTCCGGAGATGTACCGGAAGCGGTTCAGAGAGTGTACAAGAGCGTCGGGAAAGACTTACGCCGAGACCGCCAGGGATATGGAACGGAAATTCCTACGATGGTTGAAGGCGGAGGAAGCGGAGTCGGTGGATGATGTTAAACGACTGATAGTGATGGAGAAGTTCATGTCGGTGCTCCATCCTGAGTTGCGAGTAAGGGTGAGAGAAGCAGGTATTAATGACCTGAAGGCTGTAGCGGATCAAGCCGACATGCTGGAGGAGGCACTACATATCAGGAGGGAGGGGCCGCCCAGACACTCGCCTTACCCCAGGTCGGGAGGGAACCTTAGGAGTTCAGGAGGAGCGAGGACGGGTGGGGACTCTCCCAAGAGTAGTGTGCCCGATGAAGTAACGTGGTTCAAGAGCTCAAGAGACGCGGGGAGGAAGCCCCAAGCTGTGAGCAGTGGACCTAACTCGGGAGCAAGTGCTGCAGTCCCGGATACGACGACAAGGAGTCCAAGGAGGACACAGGGGACGTCTGCAAGTGGTACCGCCAGAGTGACTAGCGAGTGGCCGCCCAGGGGAGGCAGCCGATGCTACAACTGTGGCGTGAGAGGACATTATGCCCGCGAGTGTGAGGAGCACCAAAGGAATGTAGGATTAATGTTGGAAGAGGAGAGAGTGTTTGTTCACACCCCATATTATAGTGGACCCAACGTGAATGGTTGGGAAATGAAGTTGGGTGAACATCCCTTCGTTTTCGAGGCCAACGTGAAGTTTGGAAAGTCAGACCCAGTGGAGGTTGCCGTGCTTCGAGATACGGGTGCTGACATAAGTATGGTGACCAGGAGTATTCTCCCCAAGGAATTTAATGATTCACCTGTGGGAGTGGTGAGGATACGCAGTGTGGGGGAGGAATACAGGTTGCCACTTCACGAAGTACAGCTGATTGCCGACTGCGGAGTCGAGAAAGCTATAGTAGCTGTAGCCCCTAAGTTACCCCTAGAGCATGTACAGATGGTGCTGGGTAATGACCTCGGAGGAGGCAGGATACAACCCGATTGGGCCAGGAGTGCCTATGTTGCAAGCAGCGGTACAACCCTGCCAGGTGAGGTATCGGTCGTTCCAGATGGTGGTGAGGAAGCCGACTTTGCCAGGGAAAACGTCGCCAGAGACGACGACAATGAGGGCGAGAGTGCAGAGAGGTCGTCGGAGGTTGTGGAAAACCCCGACGGGGACCTCCGACTAAGCCTGATGATGCGTGTGGAGGAGGGGCGAGGAGCAGCTGTACAAACGCCTGGGGCGGTGAAGAGGCTGCAGACCGCACTCCCTCCATACAGAAACGTGAATAAAGTAAGCTCAGTGGATGAGCGAACGGCAGTGAGGGGCAGAGTGGAGGAGCCACGACGCAAGGCACCCTATGCCGGCCAGATGAATAGTGGGAGGTGCAAGATGAACCACCGTGGTGAGGTGAGCCTTAGGGAGGTGGAAGAGCCCAACCACGAACCGAAGAAGACGTCTGCAGGTAAGAAAATCTCATGGAGGAGTGAAGATGTTCGTCGGGAGCGAAGGAGCGAATGGTATAGGAAAGGCAATACGAAGAAAGCAGGGAATAGGTACACCCAGAATAGGCGCCAGCCTAACCAGAGGGGCATTGGGCCATCGCAAAAGCCTAGTGTGGAAGAGAGGAAGCTGCTGGATGGAGTACAGGTTACAAGTGCCACTGTGAAGAGACAACGCACCTATGGGAGAAGAGGAACCGAGAAGAGAGAAGATTGGCGAAGAGGAGATCATGAGAGGAAACATGGAGTACCTGTAGGGCGCAGTGGAAATGCAAGACTATCTCGGAGTGCACGACGCGGTGGAGAGGCTGCATGCACTGAATCGTACAGTGGTAACGAGCCGTGGGACTACACTCGTAGCCACGGCGAGAGGATTTCTTGTAGGTGTTCAGGGAACACCCATCACACCCGTTCCTATGCGAGGTGGAGATACAGTGAGGCAAGTGACTGGCAAAGTGGTATGAGCCACGTCACCAACTGGAGGAGTGACACTTCAGGAACGGAGGGAGCAAGAGTATAGGTTGCCCTCTTGAGTGCTGCTCTTCCGATATGACTCTTATTTTAAGGGGAGGGGTATGTTACGGTGCCCTCTCCTATTTCTTTCGTTTGCCGGCTTAAAGAGTCATATCAGCTCTCCCTACTGATTCTCTGAGGTTCAGGGAGTCTAATGATATATGTGGCGACCAGACCGGCTGCCAGTTAATGGAAGGAGGTTACATTATAAGTTGTAAATAAGGAGAAATTGGCGCCCTGATATAAAATGAAACAGTATCCCCTACGGCAGATATGACCTTTTGGAAGGGACACTATGCCGATCGCGGATTGGCCGACGTAGGTCGCGGGCGACAAATCAGGGCCCGCCATGACGTCACCGAGTGCCCCGGGCGGCGCCAACGTCAGAGTTGATCTGACCTGGGAAGCGACAGGACGCGTCTCGGTCTGCTCTCAAGGATTGGAGGCTCTGCAAGCCTTGTTCAGTGGATTGAGCTGGCCTTCGCAGCCCATCACAGTTATTGGAGAGCCTGCGCTTCTGGGAAGCAAAAGAGGAACCAAGTTCAGTGAGCAGAGAAGTGCCAAACTTGGAAAATAGTCGGCGACGACGCTGGGCGGCGCCGCTGGCTGGACGTTGAGGTCTGGAAGGTGGGCGAGCAAGCTAGCTGTGACTGGGGTCACATCCACTGAGAATCTTGGAAGGACGACACCGTGCCTAGGACAAGGAGCGACGCCCTGTGGGAGAGGCGAGTGTGGGGAAAAATAGTGATTAGCTCAGCGCCCATCGATGAACCAGGATTGGGGCAGCTGAATCTCAGGGATTGGAACGGCGACGACGCGAAGGCTTCACGACACCTGAGGACCCGTGGAACGTCCTGGATCGTCGAGGATCGACCCAAGGATGCGTGGGAACCTCACACCATCGAGGGACAGGCGTCGTGAGCCAGGAATGTAAGGTAGATCATTTTCCCTCCCATTACCCCTTGTATGAGTAGGCTAGTTAGGCCACAATATTTGCTTGTGTATGTGGCAGCAAGACTTGATTACTTTAATAGTAGAATAGGCTGCAAGGCAGCTTGTGTCCAGGACTGTCAGAGAGGACAGTGTGTATGGATGACAGGACAGTGAAGAAGAGGTGCCGACGTGGTGAAGAGGCCCTCCTGTGAGAGTGTGAGACTCCTGTCTTCCTGCCCAGTTGAAGGAGTGTTGGATGGTCGTGGAAGAAGAGGCTGACGATCTCCAGACTCATTATCCATATTCCATATTCATGTATTACTTGTGATTGTGTGTGTGTGTTCATGTAATTTGCATCAGTAAATCCACACATTTTATTACTGTGTTTGAGTGTGCCTCCATTTATGATATTTCTCTATGAGCATACATTTCTGGCTACAAACAATATATAATACACCCACTGAACTGCGTTGCTGGGGCGCAGATATAATAACCCAGCTGGCGACCTTGCTAAGAGGAAGATAGAGAAGACAGGCGGGAAAGGAGTTCCTGCAACCTTTTTTGTCTGGCAGGCAAGACTCAGGGAGGTCATGGTTATAGGTAAGCCTGAGTCTTCCTTCACTCCCCCACGGGTCTAGGCCGGAACTGTTAACAGCAGTTTCCCCGTGTTTGACTGAAGGGCTTCCAGGGTGAATCAGTGGCACCCCTTTGTGGTGGAAGCAAAGACCTGCGGAGGTGGGCATTGTTGGTCCTCTCTTGTGTGACCAAGGAGACTCCGGTGAATCCAGGGAGTCGGAGGGGCTGAGTATTTGGGCCTTTGAGCCCCTAGCAACTAAGTGTTAGCAGAGCCCCGGACCGCCCATCCCCACGAGACAATATATATACTATTTTTTTTTTTACCTAGAAAGGGTACCACCTCTAGTGCAAGTGTAGGGACCCATCGCCTCGGAGAAGAAAATAAAAAGTACTCAGGGAAGACCTCGTTGATCCTCACTGAACACTTTGATATTTTCTTCTCCTACCACCCCTAGTCTTTTGGCATGTGTGTATATTTATCTAACTTTATTTGAAAATGTCATTACATAAAAAAAGTTACAATATTGATTACATGCAGGGTACAAGGCTGCTTGTCACAAGTTGAACAGCTCCTCCAGCTCCTCAGATGGCGGGCAGGAACCATGGATGCAGTGAGCATTTCCTCTCTGATATGCCACACTAAGGCGCTGAAAAAGAAAACTGGCAGCTCTAGGGTCTCTAGTTTAGAGACCCTAGATATTTTATCGTGAAGGCTTGATTCCTTGCTTGCAAAATATACTAATATTAAAGCGCACGACCCAGCAGCAAGGAATCAAGCCTTCACGATAAAATATCGCCGGGATCTGATTCGTGATCAGATATACAAGGCAGAGAATGAAATCAAAGACAACAAAACGCAACTACTTCATGCTACAAACGAGTGGAGAAATAGCAACATCGACGAAAGTATCCGGACCCCCATTGAACAACACCTCGACATCCTCACAGACTGACATCACCTCAGCACTGAAAGAAGGATTATCAAGAAACTAACAACATTATATGGAGGACCTATGGCAATTCCACGACCAAGAGATGGCTTCCTGAACCTTGCAGGAATTAAACTCACTGAGGACCAAGTCACTCTCCTAAATCTGGGCATAAACTGTCACGTTATGTGAAGACCGAGTGAGATGGCCCGGAAAGTAGAGTTGGAAATTCTGTTGGACGACAAATTCGACCTCGAGACACAAAAGAAGGTCACTACCAAAGATACCTTACAAGCAGAACTTATTGCAGAAGGAGGAAAGAATCGAGGCAATTACAGAAGCACCATACTGTCCCCCGAGCTCAAAGCGGCAGCTAAAAGCCTTCGTGAGAACAAGGAGATAGTTGTCAGGAGAGGTGACAAGTCGCCAATATATGTCATTCTTAAAAAAGACGAATATCTGGCGAAAATGAACCTCATACTCTCTGACCAAACTAAGTTCCAAAGGGTAACGAAGGACACTACAGCCGAATTGAAAGCATAGGTCAACAAACTGATCGAAACTGTGAACGCCAAGAAATCCGGACTCCACCTGCCAAAGATCATTGGGGAATATAAACCTGGATATGCGTATGGAAATGTCAAGACACACAAGCCTGGAAACCCACTTCGGCCAATCATTAGCCAGATACCCACACCGACGTACAGACTGGCGAAGCGACTCAACGGCCTGCTGACTCCTTATGTTCCTTGCGCCTTCAGCCTGAAGTCTCCAAAGGAATTTGTTGACTTACTGCGGGGCACACAGGCCACAGGGATAAGAGCCTCGTTGGACGTAGAATCGCTGTTTACCAACGTACCTGTGGACGAGACAATCGGAATGATAGCCGACAGAGTGTATCGTGATCCAGCCTGTACTCCTCTTGACATACCAGAAAATATTCTGAGGAAACTACTCCAAGCTTGTACTAAAGAGGCACCCTTCTTGAGCCCGGATGGGCACATGTATAAGCAAGTAGATGGGGTCGCCATGGGTTCTCCCCTAGGTGTCCTGTTTGCAAACTTCTACATGGGTACCATCGAGGAAAAAGTCTTAGTCGACATGAACTTGAAACCGGCCATATACTGCAGGTATGTTGACAACATTTTTACACAGGTACCTGATGTCAGACATCTGCAGGAGCTGAAGGAGGCATTTGAGCAGAGTTCCGTGCTGCGTTTCACTTACGAGAAGGAAAAGGATGGGAAGCTGCCCTTTCTAGATGTAACAGTCATGGAAAAGGGCGAAGGTTTCCACACTGCAGTCTACACTAAGGAAACAAACATAGGAATGTGCCTAAATGCCAACAGCGACTGCCCAGACAGGTACAAGAGGAGTGTTGTTAACGCATATGTCGACCGTGCTCTCAGCCACAGCTCAGAATGGAAGCAAGTCGATGAAGAACTCTGTAGGGTAAGGCAGGTCCTAGTCAATAACGGCTTCTCCAATGGTTTCGTCGAAGACATCATAAGAAGGAAAGTGAAAAGCCATGCAACCTCTGAAGAGACAACTAACACAACACCTATACCCCCTATTAGACTATTTTACAGGAACTTCTTTTCCACAGCTCATAAAACAGAGGAAAGGGTCCTGAAAGATATTGTTAATAGAAACGTTATCCCTACAGACAAAAATCAGAGGATACAACTGACGATTTACTATAAAACCAGAAAAACGGCCAGCCTACTCATGAGAAACTCTCCAGACACAAAACAGAACGCTTTAAAAGAGACTAACGTCGTCTATGCCTTCAAATGCCCTCTTGGGGACTGTAAGCTGCAAAAAACCCAGTATATAGGCAAGACAACAACATCTCTTTCTAGGCGTTTAACGATGCATAAGCAGCAGGGCTCCATTAAGGAACATATAATCTCTTCCCACAACCAAACCATCGCCAGAGAAATCCTAGTAAACAACACAGAAATCATCGATAGATACAGCGATAGCAGGCGGCTTGACGTTTGCGAGGCACTACACATCAAGAAGTCAACACCAGCAATCAACAGCCAATTATTGCACAACTATATTCTACCCACCTCTAGACTCCGCTCCAATATAGAAGCATCAAGAAATATGGACCAATAGGCTTTCTACAAACACTTCTATTCAATATCCATTGTTTCGTGTTCTGTCTTGTGTTGATGAAATTAATACCCTATTAATACTCTTGTTCTGTCTTGTGTTGATGAAATTAATACCCTATTAATGCACCATCTTGTTCTGTCTTGTTTTAATGCCACATCACCCCTTCCACCTCACTCAAATGTAGATATAAAATCGGAGATGCGTAAGTTCTATTCAGTTGTGTATTTGTGAACTAAAGTCTTTGAAAATGTAATAAGTTTTACGAAACGCGCTCGTGTCGCGTCAGACTAGAAATAAAAATGAATTTTGGAGAATTGATTTTTGATTTACCTCCAACAGTGAAAAGAAATGTACGAAAGATTGAGAAAATTCGTGTTAGAATTATTAATCTTACTTTTTCGGTCATATTTAATAATATATGTCTACAGGAAAGACTGCTACCAAAATATACATATATATATATATATATATATATATATATATATATATATATATATATATATATATATATATATATATATATGTATATATATATATGTCGTACCTAATAGCCAGAACGCACTTCTCAGCCTACTATTCAAGGCCTGATTTGCCTAATAAGCCAAGTTTTCATGAATTAATGTTTTTTCGTCTACCTAACCTACCTAACCTAACCTAACCTAGCTTTTTTTGGCTACCTAAGCTAACCTTACCTATAAATATAGGTTAGGTTAGGTTAGGTAGGGTTGGTTAGGTTCGGTCATATATCTACGTTAATTTTAACTCCAATAAAAAAAAAATTGACCTCATACATAGAGAAAAGGGTTGCTTTATCATTTCATAAGAAAAAAATTATAGTAAATATATTAATTCAGGAAAACTTGGCTTATTAGGCAAATCGGGCCTTGAATAGTAGGCTGAGAAGTGAGTTCTGGCTACTAGGTACGACATATATATATATATATATATATATATATATATATATATATATATATATATATATATATATATGTCGTACCTAATAGCCAGAACGCACTTCTCAGCCTACTATTCAAGGCCTGATTTGCCTAATAAGCCAAGTTTTCATGAATTAATGTTTTTTCGTCTACCTAACCTACCTAACCTAACCTAACCTAGCTTTTTTTGGCTACCTAACCTAACCTTACCTATAAATATAGGTTAGGTTAGGTTAGGTAGGGTTGGTTAGGTTCGGTCATATATCTACGTTAATTTTAACTCCAATAAAAAAAAACTGACCTCATACATAGAGAAAAGGGTTGCCTTATCATTTCATAAGAAAAAAATTATAGTAAATATATTAATTCAGGAAAACTTGGCTTATTAGGCAAATCGGGCCTTGAATAGTAGGCTGAGAAGTGAGTTCTGGCTACTAGGTACGACATATATATATATATATATATATATATATATATATATATATGTCGTACCTAGTAGCCAGAACTCACTTTTTGGCCTACTATTCAAGGCCCGATTTGCCTAATAAGCCAAGTTTTCCTGAATTAATATATTTTTTCTAATTTTTTTCTTATGAAATGATAAAGCTACCCATTTCATTATGTATGAGGTCAATTTTTTTTTATTGTAGTTAAAATTAACGTAGATATATGACCGAACCTAACCAACCCTACCTAACCTAACCTAACCTATCTTCATAGGTTAGGTTGGGTTAGGTTGCCGAAAAAGGTAGGTTAGGTTAGGTTAGGTAGGTTAGGTAGTCTAAAAAACATTAATTCATGAAAACTTGGCTTATTAGGCAAATCGAGCCTTGCATAGTAGGCTGAGAAGTGCGTTCTGGCTATTAGGTTCTGGCTATTAGGTTCTGGCTAATAAGCACATATATATATATATATGTGCTTATTAGGCACATATATATATATATATATATATATATATATATATATATATATATATATATATATATATATATATATATATATATATATATATATATATATATATATATATATATATGTCGTACCTAGTAGCCAGAACTCGCTTTTTGGCCTACTATTCAAGGCCCGATTTGCCTAATAAGCCAAGTTTTCCTGAATTAATATATTTTTTCTAATTTTTTTCTTATGAAATGATAAAGCTACCCATTTCATTATGTATGAGGTCAATTTTTTTTTATTGGAGTTAAAATTAACGCAGATATATGACCGAACCTAACCAACCCTACCTAACCTAACCTAACCTATCTTTATAGGTTAGGTTAGGTTAGGTAGCCGGAAAAGTTAGGTTAGGTTAGGTTAGGTAGGTTAGGTAGTCGAAAAAGCATTAATTCATGAAAACTTGGCTTATTAGGCAAATCGGGCCTTGAATAGTAGGCCAAAAAGTGAGTTCTGGCTACTAGGTACGACATATATATATATATATATATATATATATATATATATATATATATATGCAATTATGATCACAA
>NC_091157.1:20240597-20320597 GCF_040958095.1 Procambarus clarkii | reverse complement strand
GACCATTCAGGCTTGTTTGCATTTGTGTTCCTCACGTGTGCCCCAAAGAATGAGGTGATTTGATAAAATGCTATGCCCAAGATTACCATCCGAGTGCCGGCGGGGAAGTGGTTCATATAGCCTCGGCTATCACTTCCTTATGTCCGGTCGTGATGGTCAAGCGGATTAAGGCGTCCCTGTACATACCAGTTGTGGGAGTATGGGTTCGAGTCACTTCTGGGGTGTGAGTTTTCAGTTGTATATAGTCCTGGGGACCATTCAGGCTTGTTTGCATTTGTGTTCCTCACGTGTGCCCCAAAGAATGAGGTGATTTGATAAAATGCTATGCCCAAGATTACCATCCGAGTGCCGGCGGGGAAGTGGTTCATATAGCCTCGGCTATCACTTCCTTATGTCCGGTCGTGATGGTCAAGCGGATTAAGGCGTCCCTGTACATACCAGTTGTGGGAGTATGGGTTCGAGTCACTTCTGGGGTGTGAGTTTTCAGTTGTATATAGTCCTGGGGACCATTCAGGCTTGTTTATATTTGTGTTCCTCACGTGTGCCCCAAAGAATGAGGTGATTTGATAAAATGCTATGCCCAAGATTACCATCCGAGTGCCGGCGGGGAAGTGGTTCATATAGCCTCGGCTATCACTTCCTTATGTCCGGTCGTGATGGTCAAGCGGATTAAGGCGTCCCTGTACATACCAGTTGTGGGAGTATGGGTTCGAGTCACTTCTGGGGTGTGAGTTTTCAGTTATATATATATATATATATATATATATATATATATATATATATATATATATATATATATATATATATATATGTCGTACCTAGTAGCCAGAACGCACTTCTCAGCCTACTATGCAAGGCCCGATTTGCCTAATAAGCCAAGTTTTAGTGAATTAATGTTTTTTCGACTACCTAACCTACCTAACCTAACCTAACCTTACTTTTTCGGCTTCCTAACCTAACCTAACCTATAAAGATAGGTTAGGTTAGGTTAGGTAGGGTTGGTTAGGTTCGGTCATATATCTACGTTAATTTTAACTCCAATTAAAAAAAATTGACCTCATACATAATGAAATGGGTAGCTTTATCATTTCATAAGAAAACAATTAGAGAAAATATATTAATTCGGGAAAACTTGGCTTATTAGGCAAATCGGGCCTTGCATATTAGGCTGAGAAGTGCATTTTGGCTACTAGGTACGACATATATATATATATATATATATATATATATATATATATATATATATATATATATATATATATATATATATATATATATATATATATATATATATATATATATATATATATATATCACTAAGAACTCTTTGACCCGGCCAGGATTCGGACCTATGCCGTCCAGGATCACCCCGTACACAGTATCGTGACCATCGCACCAATGAGCGTCATAAGGATTGGTCAGTCGTGGCGCTTATTAACTTAGCTCCCTGACTGACCAACCCCCGACGACACTCATGGATCCATTTGGGTACAGTTTTTCATCAAATTCTGGTGCATGCACGGGCCGCACTGAGTCTAACGTGTGTGAGAAAGCTGCATGAACATGCAAGCCATATATCACTAAGAACTCTTTGACCCGGCCAGGATTCGAACGTGTGTACCTAAACGTATACAGGTACTGTGTACGTTTAGGGGTGATCCTGAACAGCATGGGTTCGAACCCTGGCCGGGTCAAAGAGTTCTTAGTGATATATGGCTTGCGCGTTCATGCAGTTTTCTCACACACACACACACACACACATATATATATATATATATATATATATATATATATATATATATATATATATATATATATATATATATATATATATATATATATGAATGAAAACTCACACCCCAGAAGTGACTCGAACCCATACTCCCAGGAGCAACGCAACTGGTAACTACAGGACGCCTTAATCCGCTTGACCATCACGACCGGACATAAGGAAGTGATAGCCGAAGCTATTTGAGCCACTTCCCCGCCGCCACTCGGATGGTAATCTTGGGCATAGCATTTTATCAAATCACCTCATTCTTTGGGGGACCACATGAGGAACACAAATGCAAACAAGACTGAATGGTCCCAGGACTATATGCGACTGAAAACTTACACCCCAGAAGTGACTCGAACCCATACTCCTAGGAGCAACGCAACTGGTAACTACAGGACGCCTTAATCCACTTGACCATCACGACTGGACATAAGGAAGTGATAGCCGAAGCTATTGGAACCAATTCCTCTTGTGTTCCTCAAGTGTTCCCCAAAGAATGAAGTGATTTGATAAAATGCTATGCCCAAGATTACCATCCGAGTGCCGGCAGGGAAGTGGTTCAAATACCTTCGGCTATCACTTCCACAGTTCCTGCGACGGCGCTGGAACCAATCGTATTGGCGCAGGCCTTTCCATTGGAGACTTTCAGCGCCGTGGAGAGGGGAGACCTGCTGCCTGGGTCTCTCTCTGCTTCACCCCCCGACTCAACCTACCCTGGCTTTGCGCCCTGGAGAGGCCACTCCAGACCGACAACCAGAGCGCAACTTCATAGTCTCCTGAGACTGATGGATGCCTATTAATAGCGTGCAGGGCAGCTAAAATTTATGAGTGGTAAGAAGAAGACAGTGTGTGTACGACGTGACAGTTATTGAGGAAGATTTACATTGAAAAAGTGGAGCCCACTTGAAAGGGTGTGAGAATCAACCCAGCTGATGGAGTTGTTGGAGGCGTGAGAGGAGAGTTGCCGACGATCTCCAGATTATTTATTCCAAATATATATATATATATATATATATATATATATATATATATATATATATATATATATATATATATATATATATATATATATATATATATATATATATATATATATATATATATATATATATATGTATATATATATATTCTACCCACTTCAAGACTCCGCTCCAATATAGAAGCATCAAGAAGTATGGACCAATAAATATCTACATTTACTTCCATTCAATACCCATTGTTTCGTGTTCTGTCTTGTGTTTGAATTTAATACCCATTCAATACCCATAGTTTCGTGTTCTGTCTTGTGTTAGAATTTAATATCCATTGAATACCCATTGTTGAAAGTTTGTTTTTCACCTCATCCACCTCACCCAAATGTAGATATAAACCTCGAAGATGTGTAAAGCTCTATTCAGTTTCAGTTGTGTGTTTGTAAACTAAAGTCTTTGAAAATGTAATAAGTTTTACGAAACGCGCTCAAGTGTCGTGTCAGACTAGAAATAAAAATGAATTTTGGAGAATTGATCTTTGAATTACCATCAACAGTAAAAAGAAACATAAGAAAGATAGAGAAAATTCGTGTTAGAATTATTAATCTTACTTTTTCGGTCATATTTAAAATAATATATGTCTACAGGAAAGACTGCTACCAAAATATACTAATATATATATATATATATATATATATATATATATATATATATATATATATATGTCGTACCTAATAGCCAGAACGCACTTCTCAGCCTACTATTCAAGGCCCGATTTGCCTAATAAGCCAAGTTTTCATCAATTAATGTTTTTTCGTCTACCTAACCTACCTAACCTAACCTAACCTAGCTTTTTTTGGCTACCTAACCTAACCTTACCTATAAATATAGGTTAGGTTAGGTTAGGTAGGGTTGGTTAGGTTCGGTCATATATCTACGTTAATTTTAACTCCAATAAAATAAAATTGACTTCATACATAGAAAAAAGGGTTGCTTTATCATTTCATAAGAAAAAAATTATAGTAAATATATTAATTCAGGAAAACTTGGCTTACTAGGCAAATCGGGCCTTGAATAGTAGGCTGATAAGTGAGTTCTGGCTACTAGGTACGACATATATATATATATATATATATATATATATATATATATATATACATATGTCGTACCTAATAGCCAGAACGCACTTCTCAGCCTACTACGCAAGGTCTAATTTGCCTAATAAGCCAAGTTTTCCTGAATTAATATATTTTCTGTAATTTTTTTCTTATGAAATAATAAAGCTTCCCATTTCATTATGTATGAGGTCAATTTTTTTTATTGGAGTTAAAATTAATGTAGATATATGACCCAACCTAACCAACCCTACCTAACCTAACCTAACCTATCTTTATAGTTAGGTTAGGTTAGGTAGCCGAAAAAGTTAGGTTAGGTTAGGTTAGGTAGTCAAAAAACAATTAATTCATGCAAACTTGCCTTATTAGGCAAATCGGGCCTTGCACAGTTGGCTGAGAAGTGCGTTCTGGCTACTAGGTACGACATATATATATATATATATATATATATATATATATATATATATATATATATATATATATATATACATATATATATATATATATATATGCGAACAAGCCTGAATGGTCCCCAGGACTATATGCGAATGAAAACTCACACCCCAGAAGTGACTCGAACCCATACTCCCAGAAGCAACGCAACTGGTAACTACAGGGCGCCTTAATCCGCTTGACCATCACGGCCGTCAAAAGGAAGTGATAGCCGAGGCTATTTGAGCCACTTCCCCGACGGCAACTCGGATGGTAATCTTGGGCATAGCATTTCACCAAATCACCTCATTCTTTGGGGCACACGTGAGGAACACAAATGCGAACAAGCCTGAATGGTCCCCAGGACTATATGCGAATGAAAACTCACACCCCAGAAGTGACTCGAACCCATACTCCCAGAAGCAACGCAACTGGTAACTACAGGGCGCCTTAATCCGCTTGACCATCACGGCCGTCAAAAGGAAGTGATAGCCGAGGCTATTTGAGCCACTTCCCCGACGGCAACTCGGATGGTAATCTTGGGCATAGCATTTCACCAAATCACCTCATTCTTTGGGGCACACGTGAGGAACACAAATGCGAACAAGCCTGAATGGTCCCCAGGACTATATGCGAATGAAAACTCACACCCCAGAAGTGACTCGAACCCATACTCCCAGAAGCAACGCAACTGGTAACTACAGGGCGCCTTAATCCGCTTGACCATCACGGCCGTCAAAAGGAAGTGATAGCCGAGGCTATTTGAGCCACTTCCCCGACGGCAACTCGGATGGTAATCTTGGGCATAGCATTTCACCAAATCACCTCATTCTTTGGGGCACACGTGAGGAACACAAATGCGAACAAGCCTGAATGGTCCCCAGGACTATATGCGAATGAAAACTCACACCCCAGAAGTGACTCGAACCCATACTCCCAGAAGCAACGCAACTGGTAACTACAGGGCGCCTTAATCCGCTTGACCATCACGGCCGTCAAAAGGAAGTGATAGCCGAGGCTATTTGAGCCACTTCCCCGACGGCAACTCGGATGGTAATCTTGGGCATAGCATTTCACCAAATCACCTCATTCTTTGGGGCACACGTGAGGAACACAAATGCGAACAAGCCTGAATGGTCCCCAGGACTATATGCGAATGAAAACTCACACCCCAGAAGTGACTCGAACCCATACTCCCAGAAGCAACGCAACTGGTAACTACAGGGCGCCTTAATCCGCTTGACCATCACGGCCGTCAAAAGGAAGTGATAGCCGAGGCTATTTGAGCCACTTCCCCGACGGCAACTCGGATGGTAATCTTGGGCATAGCATTTCACCAAATCACCTCATTCTTTGGGGCACACGTGAGGAACACAAATGCGAACAAGCCTGAATGGTCCCCAGGACTATATGCGAATGAAAACTCACACCCCAGAAGTGACTCGAACCCATACTCCCAGAAGCAACGCAACTGGTAACTACAGGGCGCCTTAATCCGCTTGACCATCACGGCCGTCAAAAGGAAGTGATAGCCGAGGCTATTTGAGCCACTTCCCCGACGGCAACTCGGATGGTAATCTTGGGCATAGCATTTCACCAAATCACCTCATTCTTTGGGGCACACGTGAGGAACACAAATGCGAACATTTTGTGTTCCTCACAAAATGGCCATCACGGCCGTTCCAAAATGTGGAACATTTTGACGGCCGTGATGGTCAAGCGGATTAAGGCGCCCTGTAGTTACCAGTTGCGTTGCTTCTGGGAGTATGGGTTCGAGTCACTTCTGGGGTGTGAGTTTTCATTCGCATATAGTCCTGGGGACCATTCAGGCTTGTTCGCATTTGTGTTCCTCACGTGTGCCCCAAAGAATGAGGTGATTTGGTGAAATGCTATGCCCAAGATTACCATCCGAGTTGCCGTCGGGGAAGTGGCTCAAATAGCCTCGGCTATCACTTCCTTTTGACGGCCGTGATGGTCAAGCGGATTAAGGCGCCCTGTAGTTACCAGTTGCGTTGCTTCTGGGAGTATGGGTTCGAGTCACTTCTGGGGTGTGAGTTTTCATTCGCATATAGTCCTGGGGACCATTCAGGCTTGTTCGCATTTGTGTTCCTCACGTGTGCCCCAAAGAATGAGGTGATTTGGTGAAATGCTATGCCCAAGATTACCATCCGAGTTGCCGTCGGGGAAGTGGCTCAAATAGCCTCGGCTATCACTTCCTTTTGACGGCCGTGATGGTCAAGCGGATTAAGGCGCCCTGTAGTTACCAGTTGCGTTGCTTCTGGGAGTATGGGTTCGAGTCACTTCTGGGTGTGAGTTTTCATTCGCATATAGTCCTGGGGACCATTCAGGCTTGTTCGCATTTGTGTTCCTCACGTGTGCCCCAAAGAATGAGGTGTTTTGGTGAAATGCTATGCCCAAGATTACCATCCGAGTTGCCGTCGGGGAAGTGGCTCAAATAGCCTCGGCTATCACTTCCTTTTGACGGCCGTGATGGTCAAGCGGATTAAGGCGCCCTGTAGTTACCAGTTGCGTTGCTTCTGGGAGTATGGGTTCGAGTCACTTCTGGGGTGTGAGTTTTCATTCGCATATAGTCCTGGGGACCATTCAGGCTTGTTCGCATTTGTGTTCCTCACGTGTGCCCCAAAGAATGAGGTGATTTGGTGAAATGCTATGCCCAAGATTACCATCCGAGTTGCCGTCGGGGAAGTGGCTCAAATAGCCTCGGCTATCACTTCCTTTTGACGGCCGTGATGGTCAAGCGGATTAAGGCGCCCTGTAGTTACCAGTTGCGTTGCTTCTGGGAGTATGGGTTCGAGTCACTTCTGGGGTGTGAGTTTTCATTCGCATATAGTCCTGGGGACCATTCAGGCTTGTTCGCATTTGTGTTCCTCACGTGTGCCCCAAAGAATGAGGTGATTTGGTGAAATGCTATGCCCAAGATTACCATCCGAGTTGCCGTCGGGGAAGTGGCTCAAATAGCCTCGGCTATCACTTCCTTTTGACGGCCGTGATGGTCAAGCGGATTAAGGCGCCCTGTAGTTACCAGTTGCGTTGCTTCTGGGAGTATGGGTTCGAGTCACTTCTGGGTTGTGAGTTTTCATTCATATATATCTATATATATATATATATATATATATATATATATATATATATATATATATATATATCCATTAAAGTACCATTATTATTATTTATATATGTGTTCATGTAGCTTTTCGTTAGTAAATGTCATATATTTCACTGATGCGTTTGAGTGTGCCTCCATATTATCTCCACAAGCATACACGAGTGATATTGTAATCCCACCTAGTGGCCATTAAAACTTTTATGGAAATTTCCTAGTGGCTGGTGATGTTACAGAAACACAGACATTTATAGAAGCGTACCCTAGACTGGTGGTCCTATTTCAACACTGTAAGTGCAGCAACACTTTGTTATCTGGCAACATAGTGCATACCCACTGAACTGCATTGCTGGGGTGCAGAGATATTCACCCAGCTGGTGACCTTGTTAGATAGTAGAGAAACGCAGGTGTGGGAGAGAGACCTGCAACCTTTTGTTATGGCAGGCAAGATTCAGAGGAGGTGCTGTTGAAGATAAGCCTGAATCTTCCTTCACTCTTCCGTGGGGCAAGGCCAGAATTGCTTGTAGCAGTTTCCCAGAGGTTGACTGAAGGGCTCCCAAGGTGGATAAGTGGCACCTAGGTGGTGGGAGCATAGACCTGCGGTGGTGGGCATTATGTGGTCCTCACCTTTGGGACCAAATGACTCTGGTGAGTTACGTGAGTCAGAGAGACTGACCATTCTTTCTCCTGAAACCCTAGCAGCCCCCTTGCTAGAATAGCTCAGTCCACCCCTCTTTGTAACAGTACCCACCTAGCTACTCCTTTTGTATACCCACCTTGCAACTCATGTAGTTGAGTAAACTAAGTAGTAGCTTGTATGTGTATGTTCTGATTGAGGCATGAACCTAGGCCTATTTTGTTGGATGTCTCTGTGAGTAGTGTGGATGACGGTCCACAGGTGATATTTTTTTGTGGGGGAAATATCACATGTAGACCGTCAGGGGTATCAGGTAAATTTAAGGAGTCACAGATTTGGGATTAAGGATTTCTTATGAGCGAGTAATTTCTGAGATTTTAGAAGTTTGTTAAAAGTTCTTATAATGAAAATAAGTTCATACAAGTTTGTTAAGAGATCTTATGGGAGAAATTCAAATATCGTGTGTAGCATGTCAGGGTTTTCAGGTAAATTTGGTCAGTCACAGATTTGGAAGTAAGGAATTCTTATGAGAAAAATAATTTCCGAGATTTTAGAAGTTTGTTAAAAGTTCTTACGATGAAAATAAGTAGGAAAATCTTAAAGAAAATTTTTAGTAAATATCGTGTTTTATAACAATTTATGGCTGTTTCACCTGTAAAGATCAAAATTCCTCAGAGTCTAGTTGTTGACCTAAATTATTTAGAGTCCGCTTTGTGAGCAAATTTTGTCAGAGTCCATTTTCAGATCAATTTTCATTAGAGTCAAGTTTTATACCGAAACTTCATCAGAGTTCACTTTGTGCCCAAAATATTCAGAGTCCAGTTTATGCCTGAAATAATCAGAGTTAAGTTTTACCCGGAAAATTACCAGAGTCCAATTAACAACAGAAATTCGTCAGAGTCCTATAATCTGTGAAAATTTGACAGAGTCCATTTTATACCCAAAAATAATCAGAGTCCAATTAACAACAGAAATTCGTCAAGGTCCAGTTTTCTAGCAAAATTCATCAGAGTCCTGTAATCTGTGAAAATTTGACAGAGTCCAGATTTTACCCAAAAATGAACAGAGTCCCATTTGTGCCGAAATATTCAGAGTCCAGTTCATTATCGAAATTAATCAGAGTCCAATTGAAGACCCAAATTTGACAGAGACCACATTTTCGCTACTAGCAGTCCAATCCCCCTGAAATTTTAAAGTCATATTTCAGTCGTAGAAAATAAGATCAAGTCAGTTACTGAGCTCCAGCTCTCGTCCCCTACCATACTTCCCACTCAAGTCTTTGTTAATATCCTATCAATTCCCCTGAAATTTTTACCCTCTGTATTTCAGAACCTGTAAATAAGATAAAAACAGTTACCGAGCTCCAGCTCTCGTCCCCACCTTAGTTCTCTCTCGTAACTTTGTAAATAACCCATCAATTTCCATAAAATTTTTACCCTCTGTATTTCAGACATAATAAATATGACACAAACAATTATTAATCTCTAGCTCTTGTCCTCTGTCCAAGTTCACTCCTGTAAATTCACTACTATCAGTCCAATTCCCCCAGAGATTTAATCACCCAACTACATTTTCAGACATAGTAAATAAAAACCAGTTCAGTTACCGAGTTTCAACTCTTGTTTCCCGCTTAGCTCATTTTGTACAAGTTCTTTATTATCCAACTAAATCACCTGAGATTTAAGATCACCTTACTTCTAACGTAGTAAAATCAAACTGAAATTACCAATTTCCAACTCATGTTCTTCACTACTTAGATCATCGAACATAAATATAACCGATCAAGTCCCTCTCCAGCCTAACTCTTTATCAGAGTAATTACCTTACCCTTTCCCTCCCTTACCTTCTCATCCCCAACGTATCCAAACCTTCAATAATCATACTGTATTTGCATATTTTCTCTATATTCAGCTGTGTTCTTCACATTTTTTCCATGTTATTTGTGTTCACTCCATGTTCTACAAATGTTCACAGCATGCTCAGTTCAATTTTTTTCACCTGTTTTTCTCAATTTTTCTGTTTTCTACCATTTTCCCCGTATGTTCATTACAGTCCCTTACATCTTCTCTGTATAACTTTTATACTCAGTATTCATGTTCTCAATGTTCTTAGCTTGTTCTTCACATGTTCAGTGTTCATTCTTTCTATTCCCTATGTTCCTTATCTTGTTTTCATGTTCTCTGTAAGTTCATATTCCCAGCATGTTCACTGTAATCATCAACTTTTCTTACATGTGTTCTTTGCCATGTTCCCCATATGTTCCATGTGTTCATTCCCTTACATGTTATTTAACGTTCCTTAACTAAAAATCTTTCGCCAATCAACTAAAACATAGTCACTTTCGTCATTTCTCAACTGAACTTATAATCTAATCAACCAAAAAAAATAGTCTGGATTAATCTCATTCAACACCGTTCTTAACTAAAACAACCTTTCTCTTAGCTAAAAATTGTCTAAGGAATCTTTCCAACACTGTTCATAACTAACTTTATCCATCGTCATTCAACTAAAAATAGTCTTGTTCATCATTTCGTAACAGCCATTATGTTTTTGTCAAGTAAGAAAAAATAACCAAAGATATCTTTCATCGCCGTTCTTAACTGACATTATACTTTGGGGAGCACAGAAAAAGTCATGTTCATCATGTTTGTTTTAACTAAAAGTATTCATCAGTCAACTAAAAAAAAATAGTTACTTCATCATGTTTCCCTGTCATTTCCTAAATGAAATATCACTTCTCCCATCTGAAATAGTCATGTGTAGCCTCTTTCCAACACTTTTCTTAACTAAAGTAACCTTTCACTTTGCTAAAATAGTCATATTCATCATTGTTCCTAACTAAAATTATGTGTCGATAAGTAAGAAATATAGTCAAAGATATCTATGATCGTCGTTCTTAACTGACATTTGTACTTTGTGGAGCACTAAAATAGTCACTGTCGTCATATTTTTTCTTGTCTTTCCTCAACTAAACTAATCAAATGTAACTTTTTCAACACTTTCGTAACTAAAATTATATGTCGTTAAGACGTATAATTTAAGAAAAATAGTCAAAGGTGCTCTCCGTAACACCAAAGTTACTCATCGAGAAATCAAAGACACTCTTCAATACATCAAGGACTTACTCAAAGACATCAAAGTTGCACTCAAAGACATCCTTTGTGACATCAAAAAACATCCTTTTAGACTTCAAGGGCACTCTTCGAGATATCAAAGACACTCTCAAACACACCAAACGCACTCTTCGAGATATCAAAGTTCTTCGAAACATCAAAGTTGCTCTGTAAGATATCTTCGTTCATCAAACTTATTCTCAGAGATATCTAAAGTTATTCTCAGAGCAATCAAAAGTTATTCTCTAAAACAACAAAAGTTTATCTCGGTCATCAAAGTTGATCTGCAAGATATCTTCAAGACATCAAAGTTACTCTACATTACATCAAACACGCATTCAAAATACTACTCATGTTCTCAGAAATCATTCTTAAAGTCATCAACGATTTTCTCAGTCACCAAAGGTATTCCAAGAGACGTTAAAATTAATCTCAGTCATCAAACTTGTTCTCAAAGTCATCAAAGATAATCTTAGAGTCATCAAAGGTATTCTCAGAGTCACCTTCGTTCGTCAGAGAAACTTTCCAAAACAGCTTTGTTCATCAAACTTGTTCTCAAAGTCATCAAAGTTATTCCAAGAGACATCAAAAGTTAATCTAAGACATCATCTTTCATCAAAGTTATTTTTAGAGACCTCTGAAGTTATTATGAAAGACATAAAAGTTATTCTCAGAGTCATCAAAGTTGTTCTCTAAGACATCAATGTTGTTCTCTAAGACATCAAAGATGTTCTCTAAATCATAAAAGTTAATCTCTAAGTCACCTTCGTTCATTAGAGAAACTTTCCAATCCATCTTCGTTGATCAAAGTTATTCTCAGAGTCATCAAAGTTATCTCTAATTCACCTTCGTTCTCCAAAAAGTTGTTCTCTAAGACACCTTCGTTCATCAAAGAAACTCTCCTTCTTCCATCATGTTATTCTTTAAGACACCTTCAGTCATAAAAGTTTTCTCCAAAATGTAACTAGTTCAGCTTTTCATACCAAACCTGCACTTCTGTTAAAATATATTTCCTTAGTCACTTTACCCTAAAACTGTTCTCTGAACTACACTGTTCAAACCTACGTAACCTATCCTCTCCACCTAATGTTACTTAGTTAACGTAACGTTCCTAAACCTAACTTTACCTATCCTAACTTAACTTACCTTACCTTTACCTATCTTACCTAACTTAACCTGCATAACCTAACTTTACCTATCCAAACATAACTTACATTACCTTACCTATCTTACCTAACTTACCTAACCTAACCTAACTTATCCTGCTTAACCTAACTTACCTACATTACCTAACTTAACCTGCTTAACCTAACTTTACCTATCCTAACTTAACTTACCTTACCTTACCTATCCTAACATAACTTACATTACCTTACCAATCTTACCTAACTTACCTAACCTAACCTAACTTATCCTGCTTAACCTAACTTACCTACATTACCTAACTTAACCTGCTTAACCTAACTTTACCTATCCTAACTTAACTTACCTTACCTTACCTATCCTAACATAACTTACATTACCTTACCAATCTTACCTAACTTACCTAACCTAACCTAACTTATCCTGCTTAACCTAACTTACCTACATTACCTAACTTAACCTGCTTAACCTAACTTTACCTATCCTAACTTAACTTACCTTACCTTACCTATCCTAACATAACTTACATTACCTTACCAATCTTACCTAACTTACCTAACCTAACCTAACTTATCCTGCTTAACCTAACTTACCTACATTACCTAACTTAACCTGCTTAACCTAACTTTACCTATCCTAACTTAACTTACCTTACCTATCTTACCTAACTTACCTAACTTAACCTAACTTTACCTATCCTAACATAACTTACCTTACCTTACCTAACTTACCTAACCTAACCTAACTTATCCTGCTTAACCTAACTTACCTACATTACCTAACCTGCTTAACCTAACTTTACCTATCCTAACTTAACTTACCTTACCTTACCTATCTTACCTAACTTACCTAACTTAACGTAACTTATCCTGCTTAACCTAACTTACCTTGCCTTACCTATCTTACCTAACTTACCTAACTTAACCTAACTTACCCTGCTTAACCTAACTTACCTACATTACCTAACTTAACCTGCTTAACCTAACTTTACCTATCCTAACTTAACTTATCTTTCCTATCTTACCTAACTTACCTAACTTACCTTACCTTACCTATCTTACCTAACTTACCTGACTTAACCTAAATTATCCTGCTTAACCTAACTTACCTACCTTACCTAACTTAACCTAACCTAACTTACCTAACCTACCTAACTTAACCTGCTTAACCTAACTTACCTTACCTTACCTAACTCAACCTGCTTAACTTAACTTACATAACTTAACCTAACCTAACCGGCTTAACCTAACTTACCTTACCTTACCTATCTTACCTAACTTACCTAACTTAACCTAACTTATCCGGCTTAACCTAACTTACCTACCTTACCTAACTTAACGTAACCTATCTTACCTAACTTACCTTACCTTACCTATCTTACCTAACTTAACCTGCTTAACCTAACTTACCTTACCTTACCTAACTTACCTAACTTAACCTAACTTATCCTGCTTAACCTACCTTACCTAACTTAACCTGCTTAACCTAACTTACGTAACTTATCTTACCTATCCTAACCTAACCTAACTTGCTTTACCTAACTTAATCTTACATTCCCAAACTGATGTATCCTAACTTATCTAGTCCAACCAGACATGATCTAACTTACATAATTATTGCTGCTTGTCTTTTGTGTTTTGTCAATCATTGTCTCATATTCATTTACTCATTCAAGGGTTAATTTCTCAAATGGACATTTTTGCATTTCAAGTGTTATTTGTTTAAGATTGGGTGTTTAACCATTTCAAAGGATTTTTGTTATATATGGGAATTTACTCGTTTCAAGGGCTAATTTCTCAAATGGTCATTTTTACAGATCAAGGGTTATTTGTTAAAGTTCATCAAGTTGCTCATAAGTTGTATTTATTATGTTTGTTATCATTTATTCTTATTCCCCAACCCTTTAACCTAACCTTTCAGCTGTAGTTTATTGTGTTTTTGACGTATTTGTTGAATATATTATCCTTTTCATAACCTTTCAGATGTAGTTTTGTTTCTCCTTTGTATATTTTTACCCAAACCCACCCTCCCACTTAACCTTCTTTCCTTTTTTTATTTTGTTTCTCCTACTCCTTCTAACCCTCCTTTTCTATCTCTCTCCCTTATTCTCTCTCTTCCTCCCCCTCTCTCTCACTCATTTGCTCAAATGCTCTCTTGTTTCTCAAATTCAAGTCTTAATGCTCCCATTCTCTCACCCTCACTCTCATTCACTTAGTTTTGTTTTTTTCTCAAATTCAAGTCTTAGTGCTCCCATGCTCTTCCTCCCCCTCTCTTTTACTCTTTTCTCCTCTTTTCATGCTCTCACTCCCTTGCTCTCTTGTTTTTTCTCAATTTCAAGTCTTAGTAGATCTGATTCTTTACTATTGTAATTTTATTATTACTAAGATAAAGAATTAACTTATATGTGAAAACAAAAGCAGGTTAAGCAGGTTAAGTTAGATAAGATAGGTAAAGGTAAGGTAAGTTTAGTTAGGATAGGTAAAGTTAGGTTTAGGAGCGTTACGTTAACTAAGTAACAATGGGTGGAGAGAATAGGTTACGTAGGTTTGAACAGTGTAGTTCAGAGAACAGTTTTAGGGTAAAGTGACTAAGAAAATATATTTTAACAGAAGTGCAGGTTTGGTATGAAAAGGTGAACTAGTTACATTTTGGAGAGAAATTTTATGACTGAAGATGTCTTAAAGAATAACATGATGGAAGAAGGAGAGTTTCTTTGATGAACGAAGGTGTCTTAGAGAACAACTTTTTGGAGAACGAAGGTGAATTAGAGATAACTTTGATGACTCTGAGAATAACTTTGATCAACGAAGATGGATTGGAAAGTTTCTCTAATGAACGAAGGTGACTTAGAGATTAACTTTTATGATTTAGAGAACATCTTTGATGTCTTAGAGAACAACATTGATGTCTTAAAGAACAACTTTGATGACTCTGACAATAAGATGTCTTATTATGTCTTTTATGTCTTACATAATAACTTCAGAGGTCTCTAAAAATAACTTTTATGAAAGATGATGTCTTAGATTAACTTTTGATGTCTCTTGGAATAACTTTGATGACTTTGAGAACAAGTTTGATGAACAAAGATGTTTTGGAAAGTTTCTCTGACGAACGAAGGTGACTCTGAGAATAGCTTTGATGACTCTAAGATTATCTTTGTTGACTTTGAGAACAAGTTTGATGGCTGAGATTAATTTTAACGTCTCTTGGAATACCTTTGGTGACTCTGAGAAAATCGTTGATGACTTTGAGAATGACTTCTGAGAACAAGAGTAGTATTTTGAATGTGTCTTTGATGTATTGAAGAAAAACTTTGATGTCTCGAAGATATCTTACAGAACAACTTTGATGACCTTGAGAATGACTTTTGAGAACCTGAGTAGTATTTTGAATGCGTCTTTGATGTAATGAAGAGTAACTTTGATGTCTTGAAGATATCTTGCAGATCAACTTTGATGACCGAGGTTAACTTTTGTTGTTTTAGAGAATAACTTTTGATTGCTCTGAGAATAACTTTAGATATCTCTGAGAATAAGTTTGATGAACGAAGATATCTTACAGAGCAACTTTGATGTTTCGAAGAATAACTTTGATATCTCGAAGAGTGCGTTTGGTGTGTTTGAGAGTGTCTTTGATATCTCGAAGAGTGCCCTTGAAGTCTTAAAGCATGTTTTTTGATGTCTCAAAGGATGTCTTTGAGTGCAACTTTGATGTCTTTGAGTAAGTCCTTGATATATTGATGAGTGTCTTTGATTTCTCGATGAGTAACTTTGGTGTTACAGAGAGCACCTTTGACTATTTTTCTACTTAACGACATATAATTTTAGTTACGAAAGTGTTGAAAAAGTTACTTTTGACTATTTTAGTTGAGGAAAGACAAGAAAAGAATATGACGACAGTGACTATTTTAGTGCTCCACAAAGTATAAATGTCAGTTAAGAACGACGATGATAGATATCTTTGACTATATTTCTTACTTATCGACACATAATTTTAGTTAGGAACAATGATGAATATGACTATTTTTTTAGCGAAGTGAAAGGTTACTTTAGTTAAGAACAGTGTTGGAAAGTGGCTACACATGACTATTTCAGATGAGAGAAGTGATATTTCAGTTAAGAAATGACA
Organism: Procambarus clarkii; assembly: GCF_040958095.1. NCBI lineage: Eukaryota > Metazoa > Arthropoda > Malacostraca > Decapoda > Cambaridae > Procambarus > Procambarus clarkii. The sequence goes on along the minus strand of NC_091157.1, from coordinate 20,304,157 downwards.
GGGAAACATGATGAAGTAACTATTTTTTTTTTAGTTGACTGATGAATACTTTTAGTTAAAACAAACATGATGACCATGACTTTTTCTGTGCTCCCCAAAGTATAAAGTCAGTTAAGAACGGCGATGAAAGATATCTTTGGTTATTTTTTCTTACTTGTCGAAAACAAAATGGCTGTTACGAAATGATGAACAAGACTATTTTTAGTTGAATGACGATGGATAAAGTTAGTTATGAACAGTGTTGGAAAGATTCCTTAGACAATTTTTAGCTAAGAGAAAGGTTGTTTTAGTTAAGAACGGTGTTGAATGAGATTAATCCTGACTATTTTTTTTGGTTGATTGGATAATAAGTTTAGTTGAGAAATGACGAAAGTGACTATGTTTTAGTTGATTGGCGAAAGATTTTTAGTTAAGGAACGTTAAATAACATGTAAGGGAATGAACACATGGAACATATGGGGAACATGGCAAAGAACACATGTAAGAAAAGTTGATGATTACAGTGAACATGCTGGGAATATGAACTTACAGAGAACATGAAAACAAGATAAGGAACATAGGGAATACAAGGAATGAACACTGAACATGTGAAGAACAAGCTAAGAACATTGAGAACATGAATACTGAGTATAAAAGTTATACAGAGAACATGTAAGGGACTGTAATGAACATACGGGGAAAATGGTAGAAAACAGAAAAATTGAGAAAAACAGGTGAAAAAATTTGTACTGAGCATGCTGTGAACATTTGTAGAACATGGAGCGAACACAGATAACATGGAAAAAATGTGAAGAACACAGCTGAATATAGTGAAAATATGCAAATACAGTATGATTATTGAAGGTTTGGATACGTTGGGGATGAGAAGGTAAGGGAGGGAAAGGGTAAGGTGATTACTCTGATAAAGAGTTAGGCTGGAGAGGGACTTGATCGGATATATTTATGTTCGATGATCTAAGTAGTGAAGAACATGAGTTGGAAATTGGTAATTTCAGTTTGATTTTACTACGTTAGAAGTAAGGTGATCTTAAATCTCAGGTGATTTAGTTGGATAATAAAGAACTTGTACAAAATGAGCTAAGCGGGAAACAAGAGTTGAAACTCGGTAACTGAACTGGTTTTTATTTACTATGTCTGAAAATGTAGTTGGGTGATTAAATCTCCGGGGGAATTGGACTGATAGTAGTGAATTTACTGGAGTGAACATGGACAGAGGACAAGAGCTAGAGATTTATAATTGTTTATATCATATTTACTATGTCTGAAATACAGAGGGTAAAAATTTTATGGAAATTGATGGGTTATTTACAAAGATACGAGAGAGAACTAAGGTGGGGACGAGAGCTGGAGCTCGTTAACTGTTTTTGTCTTATTTACGGTGTCTGAAATACAGAGGGTAAAAATTTCAGGGGAATTGATAGGATATTAACAAAGACTTGAGGGTGAAGTATGGTGGGGGACGAGAGCTGGAGCTCAGTAACTGACTTGATCTTATTTACTACGACTGAAATATGACTTTTTAAAATTTCAGGGGGATTGGACTGCTAGTAGCGAAAATGTGGTCTCTGTCAAATTTGGGTCTTCAATTGGACTCTGATTAATTTCGATAATGAACTGGACTCTAAATATCTCGGCACAAATGGGACTCTGTTCATTTTTGGGTAAAAACTGGACTCTGTCAAATTTTCACAGATTACAGGACTCTGATGAATTTTGCTCGAAAACTGGACTCTGACGAATTTCTGTTGTTAATTGGACTCTGTTAATTTTCCGGGTAAAACTTGACTCTGATTATTTCAGGCATAAACTGGACTCTGAATATTTTGGGCACAAAGTGAACTCTGATGAATTTTCAGTATAAAATTTGACTCAAATGAAAATTGATCTGAAAATGGACTCTGACGAAATTTGCTCAGAAAGTGGACTCTAAATAATTTAGGTCAACAACTAGACTCTGAAGAATTTTGATCTTTACAGGTGAAACAGCCGTAAATTGTTATAAAACACGATATTTTCTAAAAAATTTCTTTAAGATTTTCCTACTTATTTTCATCATAAGAACTTTTAACAAACTTCTAAAATCTCGGAAATTATTTTTCTCATAAGAATTCCTTACTTCCAAATCTGTGACTGACCAAATTTACCTGAAAACCCTGACATGCTACACATGATATTTGAATTTCTCCCATAAGATCTCTTAACAAACTTGTATGAACTTATTTTCATTATAAGAACTTTTAACAAACTTCTAAAATCTCAGAAATTACTCGCTCATAAGAAATCTCAAATCTGTGACTCCCTAAATTTGCCTGAAAACCCCGACGGTCTACACACGATATTTCTAAATTTACCTGAAAACTCTGACTCCCAGACACGATATTTCCGATGTTGAAAACAGGCAAAATATGTCCGTAGATTTTACCTGGAAATGCTGTGACACAAACGATATTTCCTAAAATTATTCTTTAAGATTTTCCTACTTATTTTCATCATAAGAACTTTTAACAAACTTCTAAAATCTCAGAAATTACTTCCTCATAAGAATTCCTTACTTCCAAATCTGTGACTGCTCAAATTCACCTGAAAACCCCGACGGTCTACATGTGATATTTCCCCCCCAAAAAAATATCACCTGTGGACTGTCATCCACACTACTTCTGTGCAACCCGGCCTCGTAATAGAGCGTTACATTTAGACATATACTATACCTAAGGGAAAAGATGGTAGTACCAGAAAATGGAAGCGGCTCGCAGAATAGACATACTGTCCCATTTTCTGTTTTGGATCCTGTGGTAGGTTAGGATAAGAGTTCACTTTAGTACAACAGTTTCTTGACGCTGGGAAACCTTAGGAGGACGGGGCTACACTGTGAACACCACAATGTCAGCAGCCTATTGTAATTGTACTGAGATGGCTATTGTAAGTCCCTGTCCAATGATGGCTATCATAAGTCCCTGTCAACATGAGGGCCATCGTAAGTCCCTGTCCCATGAGGGCAATCGTAAGTCCCTGTCCCATGAGGGCCATCATATGTCCCTGTCCCATGAGGGCCATCGTAATTCCCTGTCCCATGATGGCCATCGTAAGTCTATTCCATGAGCAATAAGAACGAATTAAGCATTGACATTAGCTAAGCCGAGAGTCAAAAAGTTAACAATCTTAAAGAGCTCCTGAGTGATAGTATGTGGCCACAACCACAGAGGGAAGATGGCCCGATATAATATTATCTGTGATTGAATTATATATATTAACTGAACTACGCCCAACCCCAGGTAACGACAAGTTGACCCCAAGTAGTAAGAAGAAGTGAGAGGTTGGGCTACGCCCAACCTTTCAGGTGATTCACGCCCCACCTCACAGGTGGCCCACCCCCACCTTCTCAGGTGGGCAACGGCCTACTCCTCAGGTGGCCATTGCCGCCTCGTGGAGTTCGCAAAAAACACACTCCGGACATACCCAAAACCTTCTTCTAGCAGGGTGGGATCTCCTGTGGGTGGAAGCCGGTGATCCACTTAATTGTTTTATCGATGAACTAGTGTTTGACTTTACTAATGTCTACGAGCTCATGTCCACAGCTCTCTTTTCTGTGCACTCATAGCAGCAAATTACGTTTTGCCGCGTAGTCTGCAGTCCCCACTGTTAACAGTAGGACAGTCTGTCCCCTAATGATCCGCAACATTGTAACAAATATCCACACTATCAATCATCTCAGAGTGACAAAGAAGCCCTTTGCGGAAGGTTAGGTGTGCTGGTGGTATTACGGTGGGTAAAAGCTTCGCTATTCTCCTTTAAACAAAAAACACTAAAAGAGGTCTCTACCTTGCCATTAGGGGTGTCCTAGTCAGCCTCAATAGTCATGGCAGCCTCCCTGTCCTCACCGAATACTCAGCCGTTCCTCAAACTCATGTTGGCTCATCGATAAACGGCAATGTTCAATATGAATAATAACTCTCCGTTGTGACGTTGCCTCTACAGTGTTGTATCATTGGATAATTATAATTTAGTTAGGTTGGATAGAAATGGGAAGAAGGAGGAGAGCATCAGAAACTGCCTACTTCCGTACCAAATGGTGGCAAACACTCGCTAATCGACAGTTGAATGACGGAAGCAAAGAACAGGAGCACAACTTCCTCGCAAGCACAATTAAGTACAGCAAAGATCCAACCCTACAATCACACGCTCCCCTATTCTCTCGTTCGCAGGTACAGGAGAACAAAACAGTTAAAGCTGCATATGTAGTCACACGTGCCCCAAAACTCTCATGTGGGCCTTGGCTCCTCGTTGGGTTCGCAAACTATCAGGGAGGGAAAGCGCGAAGCCATTACGACTATATAGAACACAAAGTACATACCCAATTGAGCAATAGAAAATCACTACCTGGGGTTGGGCTACGCCCAACCCTAGGTAGAGAAAGGTTGACCCCAGGTAGTGAGACGTAGTTAGAGGTTTGGCAACGCACTACCTCTCAGATGGGCTATGCCCTTCCCCCCAGGCGGCCCTTTGGCTCCTCGTGGGGATCGCAATGAACACACCCAAATGAGCCATAAAGACATTAGAAAATCACTACCTGGGATTGGGCTACGCCTAACCCTAGGTAATGACAGGTTGACCCCAAGTAGTGAGACGTAGTTAGAGGTTGGGCTACGCCCTACCCCTCAGGTGGCCTCTAGACTCCTCGTGGAAATCGCAAAAAACACACCCAAATGAGCCATAGAGACATGAGAAAATCACAACCTAGGGTTGGGCTTCGCCCAAACCCAGGTAGTGACAGGTTGGGCCACGCCCAACCTCTCAGGTGGGCTACGCCCTACCCCTCAGATAGCCCTTGGCTCCTCGTGAGGTTCGCAAAGAACACACCCAAATGAGCCATAAAGACATTGGAAAATCACTACCTGGGGTTGGGCTACGCCCGACCCGAGGTAGTGAGAGGTTGAACCCATGTAGTCAGAGGTTGGGCAACGCCCAACCTCTAAGGTGGGCTACGCCCTACCCCTCGTGGGGATCGCAAAGAACACACCCAAATGAGCAATAGAGACATTAGAAAATCGCAACCTATGGTTGTGCTACGCCCAACTCTAGTTAGTGAGAGGTTGACCTCAAATAGTAAGAGGAAGTGAGAGGTTGTGCTACGCCCAATCTCTCGGGTGGGGCACGCCCTACCTCACTGGTAGGCCACCCTCCCACCTTCTTACGTGGGATACGACCTACCCCTCAGGTGACCCTTGGCTCCTCATGAGGTTTGCAAAGAACATACTCAAATAAGACATAAAGACATTAGAATATCATTACCTGAGGTTGGGCTACGCCACCCCAAGGTAGTGAGACGTTGTTAGAGGTTGGGCACCGCACTACCTCTCAGGTGGCCCCTTGGATCCTCGTGGAAATCGCAAAAAAAAAACACACACAAATGAGCCATATAGACATGAGAAAATCACAACTTAGGGTTGGGCTTCACCCAACCAAAGGTAGTGAGAGGTTGACCCCAGGTAGTGACAGGTTGAGCAACGCCCAACCTCTCAGATCGCCCTTGGCTCCTCGTGAGGTTCGCAAAGAACACACCCAAATGAGCCATAAAGACATTATAATATCACTACCTGGGTTTGGGCTACGCCCGACCCGAGGTATTGAGAGGTTCAACCCAGGTAGTGAGACGTAGTTAGAGGTTGGGCGTTAGGTGGGCTACGCCCTACCCCGCAGGTGGCCCATTGACTCCTCGTGGGGATCGCAAAAAACAAACCCAAATGAGCCATAGAGACATTAGAAAATCACTACTTAAGGTTGGGCTACGCCCAACTCTAGGTAGTGAGAGGTTGACCCCAAGTAGTAAGAGGGAGTGAGAGGTTGGGCTACGCCCAAACTCTCGACATACCCAAAACCTTCTTCTAGCAGGGTGGGATCTCCTGTGGGTGGAAGATGGTAATCCACTTAATTATTTTGTCGATGAACTAGTGTTTGGCTTTACTAATGTCTACGAGCTGATGTCCACAGCTCTCTTTACTGTGCACACATAGCGGCAAATTACGTTTTGCGGTGATGACTGTACATGTCATCGTGCAGTCCCCACTGTTAACAGTAGGACAGTCTGTCCCTTTATGATCCGCAACATTGTAACAAATATCCACACTATTAATCATCTCAGGGTGGCAAAGAAGCCCTTTGCGGAAGGTTAGGTGTGCTGGTGGTATTACGGTGGGTAAAAGCTTCGCTATTCTCCTTTAAACAAAAAACACTAAAAGAGGTCTCTACCTTGCCATTAGGGGTGTCCTAGTCAGCCTCAATAGTCATGGCAGCCTCCCTGTCCTCACCGAATACCCAGCCGTTCCTCAAACTCATGTTGGCTCATCGATAAACGGCAATGTTCAATATGAATAATAACTCTCCGGTGTGACGTTGCCTCTACAGTGTTGTATCATTGGATAATTATAATTTAGTTAGGTTGGATAGAAATGGGAAGAAGGAGGAGAGCATCAGAAACTGCCTCCTTCCGTACCAAATGGTGGCAAACACTCGCTAATCGACAGTTGAATGACGGAAGCAAAGAACCGAAGCACAACTTCCTCGCAAGCACAATTAAGTACAGCAAAGATCCAACCCTACAATCACAGGCTCCCCTATTCTCTCGTTCGCAGGTACAGGAGAACAAAACAGTTAAAGCTGCATATGTAGTCACACGTGCCCCAAAACTCTCATGTGGGCCTTGGCTCCTCGTTGGGTTCGCAAACTATCAGGGAGGGAAAGAGCGAAGCCATTACGACTATATAGAACACAAAGAACATACCCAATTGAGCAATAGAAAATCACTACCTAGGGTTGGGCTACGCCCAACCCTAGGGAGAGGAAGGTTGACCCCAGGTAGTGAGACGTAGTTAGAGGTTGGGCAACGCACTACCTCTCAGGTGGGCTATGCCCTTCCCCTCAGGCGGCCCTTTGGCTCCTCGTGAGGGATCGCAATGAACACACCCAAATGAGCCATAAAGACATTAGAAAATCACTACCTGGGATTGGGCTACGCCTAACCCTAGGTAATGAGAGGTTGACCCCAAGTAGTGAGACGTAGTTAGAGGTTGGGCAACGCCCTACCTCTCAGATGGGCTACTCCTTACCCCTCAGGTGGCCTCTAGACTCCTCGTGGAAATCGCAAAAAACACACCCAAATGAGCCATAGAGACATGAGAAAATCACAACCTAGGGTTGGGCTTCGCCCAAACCCAGGTAGTGACAGGTTGGGCCACGCCCAACCTCTCAGGTGGGCTACGCCCTACCCCTCAGATAGCCCTTGGCTCCTCGTGAGGTTCGCAAAGAACACACCCAAATGAGCCATAAAGACATTGGAAAATCTCTTCCTGGGGTTGGGCTTCGCCCGACCCGAGGGAGTGAGAGGTTAAACCCATGTAGTTAGAGGTTGGGCAACGCCCAACCTCTAAGGTAGGCTGCGCCCTACCCCTCGTGGGGATCGCAAAGAACACACCCAATTGAGCAATAGAGACATTAGAAAATCGCTACCTAAGGTTGTGCTACGCCCATCTCCAGGTAGTGAGAGGTTGACCCCAAGCAGTGAGACGTAGTTAGAGGTTGGGCAACGCCCTACCTCTCAGGTGGGCTACGCCCTACCACTCAGGTGGCTACTTAATCGTCAATTCAATAAGAATAATAAATCCCCGTAGTGACGTGCCTTTTCAGTGTTGTATCATAGGATAATGATAATTTAGTTAGGTTGGAAAGATAGGGGAAGACGGAGGAGAGCATCAGAAACTGCCTCCTTCCCTCCCAAACGCTGGCATACACTCGGTGATAGATAGTTGAGTGACGGAACCAAAGAGCCGGAGCTCAACTTTCCCGCAAGCACAATTAAGGACAGCAAAGATCAACTCCCCCCCCCCCCCCCCCCCCATACACACACGCTCTCCCCCTCTCTCGTTCCCAGGTACAGGAGAACAAAACAGTTAAAGCTGAATATGCAGCCACACGTGCCCCCAAACTCTCAGGTGGGCCTTGGCTCCTCGTTGAGTTTGGCAAGAACACACCCAATTGAGCAATAGAGACATTAGAAAATTACTACCTCGTAGTGGTGAGGTGAAAGGCGTGGTGTAGCGGAGAGGTGTAAGGCGTGGTGTAGTAGCGTGGTGTAGCGGAGAGGTGTAATGCGTTGTGTAGTGGCGTGGTGTAGTAGCGAGGTATAATGCATGGTGTAGTGCGGTGATAGAGAAATAGAGAAATTTTATGACTGAAGATGTCTTAAAGAATAACATGATGGAAGAAGGAGAGTTTCTTTGATGAACGAAGGTGTCTTAGAGAACAACGTTTGGTGAACGAAGGTGAGTTAGAGATTACCTTTGACGACTCTGAGAATAACTTTGATGAACGAAGAAAAACTTTGATAGCTCGGGGAATAACTTTTATGATTTAGAGAACATCTTTGATGTCTTAGAGAACAACATTGATGTCTTAGAGAACAACTTTGATGAACAAAGATGTCTTAGAAAGCTTCTCTGATGAACGAAAAGTTACTTAGAGAATAACTTTGATGAATGTATTTAACTTTTTTGATGGCTCTGAGGACAGTTTTGTTGAACGAGGATGTCTCAGAAGGCTTCTTTGAATAACGAAGGTGACTCTGAGAATAACTTTTGATGACTCTGAGAATGACTTTGTTGTCTTAGAGAATAACTTTGATGACTTAGAGAATTACTATGTTGAACGAAAGTGAGTTAGAGATTAGAGATTACCTTTGATGACTCTGAGAATATCGTTGATGACTTCGAAAATAACATTTGATGACTCTGAGAATAACTTTTATGTCTTAGATAATAACTTTAGATGTCTCTGAAAATAACTTTGATGACTTTGAGAACAAGTTTCATGAACAAAGATGTTTTGGAAAGTTTCTCTGACGAACGAAGGTGACTCTGAGAATACCTTTGATGACTCTAAGATTATCTTTGATGACTTTGAGAACAAGTTTGATGACTGAGATTAATTTTTAACGTCTCTTGGAATACCTTTGGTGACTCTGAGAAAATATTTGATGACTTTGAGAATGACTTCTGAGAACCTGAGTAGTATTTTGAATGCGTCTTTGATGTATTGAAGAGTAACTTTGATGTCTCGAAGATCTCTTACAGAACAACTTTGATGACTGAGATTAACTTTTGAGTACGTGAAAATACCTTTTTGATGACATCGAGAATAATTTTGATAGCGCTGAGAAAAACTTTTATGCCTCTGAGATTAACTTTAATGAACGAAGATGTCTTAGAATAACTTTTGATAGCTCTGAGATTAACTTTGTGGACATGAGAAGTATTTTTGATTGTCTTTGTTGCATTGAAGAGTAATTTTGATGTCTCGAAGATATCTTACAGAACAACTTTAATGACCGAGATTAACTTTTGAGTACGTGAAAATACCTTTTTGATGACTTCGAGAATAATTTTGATAGTTTTGAGAATAACTTTTATGTCTTAGATAATAACTTTTTGATGACTCTGAGAATAACTTTGGGGATGCGAGTAAATTTTTGGAGTGTTTGAGAGCGTCTTTGATATCTCGAAGAGTGTCTTTGATGTCTCGAAGACTGACTTTGACTATTTTTCTTATTCCATAAAGTATACTGTTACTTACGAAAGTGCTGAAAGAAGATACATTTGACTATTTTTAGTTGAGGAAAGACATGAAAAATATGATGACAGTGACTATTTTAGTGCTCCACAAAGTATAAATGTCAGTTAAGAACGGCGATGATAGTTATCTTTTACTATATTTCTTACTTAACGACAAATAATTTTAGTTAGGAACAATGATGAATATGATTATTTTTTTTAGCGAAGTGAAAGGTTACTTTAGTTAAGAACAGTATTGGAAAGAGGCTGCACTTGACTATTTTCAGTTGAGAGAAGTGATATTTCTGTTAAGAAATGACAAGGAAACATGATGAATATGACTATTTTTTTTAGCGAAGTGAAAGGTTACTTTAGTTAAGAACCGTGTTGGGAAGAGGCTACACTTGACTATTTTTGGTTGAGAGAAGTGATATTTCAGTTAAGAAATGACAAGGAAACATGATGAAAGTGACTATTTTTTAGTTGACTGACGAATACTTTAGTTAAAACATGATGAACATGACTTCTCTGTTGATTGATGGTTAATTTTAGTTAGGAAATGAAAATGAAACATGAGGAACAGGGTTATTTTCTTTAAACTGGGGAATAAGTTTAGTTAAGAAATGATGAAAGTTATTATTTATAGTTGTTTGACGATGGATAAAGATAGTTATGAACAGAGTTGGAAAGATTCCTTTGACAATTTTTAGCTAAGAGAAAGGTTGTTTTAGTTAAGAACAGTGTAAAACGAGATTAATCCTGACTATTTTCTGTTGATTGACAAGTAATTTTTAGTTAAGAAGTTACAAGAAAGGTTTGTCTTTGTAAATTCGGAACTGAATAAAGTGTAGATTTGTTTAAGAACAGGGTTGGTAGAACTATTAAGTTGACTACGAGAATTACTTTGACATAGTTTTGCAAATAAAACTGGGTGACTAAATTTGTTGGGGGAACTGTATTGCCGATGATAATATTTGACAAAGAACTAGTTAGTGAATGGAAGAAACAATTGGTTTAAAGAAACAAAGAACATAAAAAATTGAGACTAAGTAAGGGAATGAACACAGTGAACATACGGGGAACATGTAAGAAAAGCTGATGAACACAGTGAACATGCAGGGAATATGAACTTACAGAGAATATGAAGACGTGATAAGGAACATAGGGAATACAAAGAATGAACACTGAACATGTGAAGAACAAGCTAAGAACATTGAGAACATGAATATTGAGTATAAAAGTTGTACAGAGAACATATGATGTACCTGAAAACATGACAAAGAACATAGTGAACATACGGGGAAAATGGTAGAAAACAGAGAAAAATTGAGAAAAACAGGTGAAAAAAAATTGAACTGAGTATGTTGCGAATACTTGCTGAACATGAAGTGAACACAGAAAACATGGATGAGAATATGAAGAACACAGTGAATATAGAGAAAATATGAAAATACAGTAGGATTATTGAAGATTGGATAAGTTGGGGATGAGAAGGTAAGGGAGGGAAAGGGTAAGGTGAGATTTTGACCGTGTGATTATTGCTTACTTGGGTAAACAAAAGGTATTGAAGGTAATGTGTTATATGACCGTTTGAATATTACATAGCTGAGTACAAAAAGGGTATTAAAGGAAATGATGTTTACTTTGATAGACTGGAGAGAGGCTTGATCTGAAATAATTTGATGAACATTGAACAAAGTGAAGAACATGAGTTGGAAATCGGTAATTTCAGTTTGATTTATTTGCAGGGGGTCTGAAAATGTAGTTGGGTGTTTAAATCTCAAGGGGATTTGGACTGATAGTAATGAATTTACAGGAGTGAACTTGGACAGAGGACAAGACAAGAGCTGGAGTTTTATAATTATTTACATCATATTTACTATGTCTGAAATACAGAGGGTAAAAATTTCAGGGAAATTGATGGATTATTTACAAAGATACGAGAGAGAACTAAGGTGAGGACGAGAGCTGGAGCTCGTTAACTGTTTTGATCTTATTTACGGTGTCTGAAATACAGCGGGTAAAAATTTCAGGGGAATTGATAGGATATTAACAAAGACTTGAGGGGGAAGGAGGGTGGGGGACGAGAGCTGGAGCTCAGTAACTTGATCTTATTTACGACGTCTGAAATATGACTGTTTAAAATTTAAAGAGGATTGGACTGCTAGTAGCGAAAATGTGGTCTCTGTCAAATTTGGGTCTTCAATTGGACTCTGATTAATTTCGATCATGAACTGGACTCTGACGAATTTTTGACCTTTACTGGACTCTGACGAAATTTTGGTATAAAATGGACTCAGATGAAAAATGGTTTAAAAATGGACTCTGACGAATTTTGCTCACAAAGTGCACTCTGACTAATTTTGGTAGATTACAGGACTCTGACGAATTTCAGTTGTTAATTGGACTCTGTTAATTTTCTGGGTAGAACTAGACTGATTATTTCAGGCATAAACTGGACTCTGAAGAATTTTGCTAACAAAGTGGACTCTGACGAATTTTTGAGCTTAAACTGGTTTGACTAATTTTTGGTCTTAAATGCATATAAAACTAAATGTCATGGCTAAGATGTCTGTTTTCCTTAACAAAACGTCTAAGACAATATTCTCTGAAAATGGTCTTTTTAAAAATTCGGTCATAAACATATAAATAAACTATTATGATTATTTGAAACTCTGAAATATTTTCTTAAAACTGAACTCTGAAAAATTTGAATTTCCCCAATAAGAAACCTTTAACTACAAATCGGCCCTTTTTCCAAAGTTCGGTTATTGAAAACAGGCAAAGGTTGTCCGTAGAGTTTACCTGGAAATGCTGTGACATATTGACCCTTTCTTCTGAATTTTTCTATAAGATTTTCCTACTTAATTTTGCCCATAAGAACTTTTAACAAACCTCTAAAATCTCAGAAATTATTTTCCTCATAAGAATTCCTTAATTCCAAATTGGCCCCTTTTCCAAAGTTCGGTGAAAACCATGAAGCCGTATGGGCTCCTTTCGCCTTGAATTTCCCCCATAAGAAACCTTTAACTCCAAATTGACCCCTTTTTCCACAGAAACAAAAAGGGGCCTGTATGTCGTCATCCCTACTACTGCGGTGTAGTGGCGAGGTGTAAGGCGTGGTGTAGAGATGTGGTGTAGTGGCGAGGTGTAAGGCGTGGTATCGTGACGTGGTGTAAGGCGTGGTGTAGTGTTGAGGTGTAAGGCTTAGTTTAGTTGCGGGGTGTAAGGCATGGTGTAGTGGCGAGGTGTAAGGCATGGTGTAGTGGCGAGGTGCAAGGCGTAGTGTAGTGACGAGGTGTAAGGCGAGGAGTAGTGGCGAAATGTAAGGCGTGGTGCAGTGGCGAGGTGTTAGGTGTAGTGTAGTGGCGTTGTGTAGTGCCGAGGTTTAAGGCGAGGAGAAGTGGCGAGATGTAAGGCGTGGTGCAGTGGCGAGGTGTAAGGTGTAGTGTAGTGGTGTGGTGTAAGGCGTTGTGTAGTGCCGAGGTGTAAGGCGTTGTGTAGTGCCGAGGTGTAAGGCGTTGTGTAGTGGCGAGGAGTAAGGCGTGGTGTAATGTGTTGTGAAGTGGCGTGGTGTCCTGGTGCTTTGTTATTGTTTATGTGGGAATCCCAGTGCTTTGTTATTGTTCATGTGGGTGTCCTAGAACTCTGTATTGTTCATGTGGGTGTCCTCGTGCTTTCTTATTGATAATGTGTTTGTTCTGGTGATCTGTTATGGTTCATGTGAGTGTCCTGATACTCTGTTTTGGGCCATGTGGGTGTCCTGGTGCTCTGTTTTGGTTCATGTTGGTGTCCTGGTGATCTTTTATGGTTCACATGGGTGTTCTGGTGCTCTGTTATGGTTCATGTTGGTGTCCTGGTGCTCTTTTGTGATTCATATGGGTGTCCTGGTGCTCTGTTATGGGCCATGTGGGTGTCTTGGTGCTCTGTTATGGTTCATGTGGGTGTCCTAATACTCTGTTATGGTTCATGTTGGTGTCCCGGTGCTCTTTTATGGTTCATATGCGTGTCTTGGTGCTCTGTTATGGGCCATGTGGGTGTCCTGGTGCTCTGTTTTGGTTCATGTTGGTGTCCAGGTGCTCTTTTATGGTTCACATGGGTGTTCTGGTGCTCTGTTATGGTTCATATTGGTGTCCTGGTGCTCTTTTGTGATTCATATGGGTGTCCTGGTGCTCTGTTATGGGCCATGTGGGTGTCCTGGTGCTCTGTTATGGTTCATGTGGGTGTCCTGGGGCTCTGTTATTGGTCATGTGGGTGTCCTGGTGCTCTGTTATTGGTCATGTGGGTGTCCTGGTGCTCTGTTATGGGCCATTTGGTTTTACTAGTGCTCTGTATTGTTCATGTGGGTGTCATAGTGCTCTGTTATTGTTCATGTAGTGTCCTGGTGCTTTGCTATTGTTCAAATGGTTGTCCTGGTGCTCTATATTGTTCATGTGGGTTTCCTGGTGCTTTCGTATTGTAAATGTGTTTGCTCTGGTGCTCGGTTATGGTTCATGTGGGTGTGCTGGTGCTCTGTTATGGTTGATGTGGGTGTTCTGGTGCTCTGTTATGGTTCATGTGGGTGTCCTGGTGCTCTGTTATGGTTCATGTGGGTGTTCTGGAGCTTTGATATTGTTCATGTGGGTGTTCTGGTGCTTTGTTATTGTTAATGCGTTTGTCCTGGTGCTCTGTTATGGTTCATTTGGGTGTCTTGGTGCTCTGTTATGTTCATGTGGGTGTCCTAGTGCACTGTTATGGTTCATGTTGGTGTCCTGATGCTCTGTTATTGTTCATGTGGGTGTCCTGGTGTTCTGTTATAGTTCATGTGGGTGTCTTCGTGCTCTGTTATGGTTCACGTGGGTGTCCTGGTGCACTGCTATGGTTCTTGTTGGAGTCCTGGTGCTCTGTTATTGTTCATGTGGGTGTCCTGGTACTTTGTTATTGTTCATGTGGGTGTCCTGGTGCTATTGTATTGTTCAAGTGGGTGTCCTGGTGCTTTGTTATTGTTCACGTTGGTTTCCTGGTGCTCTGTTATTGTTCATGTAGTGTCCTGGTGCTTTGTTATTGTTCATGTAGTTGTCCAGGTGCTCTGAATTGTTCATGTTGGTTTCATGCTGCTTTCTTATTGATAATATGTTTGCTCTGGTGCTCTGTTATGGTTCATGTGGGTGTGCTGGTGCTCTGTTATGGTTAATGTTGGTGTCCTAGTGCTCTGTTATGGTTCAGGTGGGTGTCCTGGAGCTTTGATATTGTTCATGTGGGTGTTCTGGTGCTTTGTTATTGTTAATGCGTTTGTCCTGGTGCTTTGTTATTGTTAATGCGTTTGTCCTGGTGCTCTGTTATGGTTCATTTGGGTGTCTAAGTGCTCTGTTATGTTCATGTGGGTGTCCTAGTGCACTGTTATGGTTCATGTTGGTGTCCTGATGCTCTGTTATTGTTCATGTGAGTGTCCTGGTGTTCTGTTATAGTTCATGTGGGTGTCTTCGTGCTCTGTTATGGTTCACTTGGGTGTCCTGGTTCACTGTTATGTTCTTGTTGGTGTTCTGGTGCTCTGTTATTGTTAATGAGTTTGTCCTGGTGGTCTGTTATGGTTCATTTGGGTGTCTCTGTTATGTTCATGTGGGTGTCCTGGTTCACTGTTATGGTTCTTGTTGGTGTTCTGGTGCTCTGTTATTGTTCATGTGGGTGTCCTGATGCTCTGATATGGTTCATGTGGGTGTCTTGGCGCTCTGTTATGGTTTGGTTCATGTGGGTGTCCTGGTGCACTGGTATAGCTCATGTTGGTGTCCTGGTGCTCTGTTATTGTTCATGTGGGTGTCCTGGTGCATCGTTATTGTTCATGTGGGTGTCTTGGTGTTCTTCTATTGTTCGTGTGGGTGTCCTAGTGCTCTGTATTGTTCATGTGGGTGTCCTCGTGCTTTGGTATTGACAATGTGTTTGTTCTGGTGCTCTGTTATGGTCCATGTGGGTGTCCTGGTACTCTGATATGGTTCATGTTGGTGTATTGGTGCACTGTTATGGTTCATATTGGTGTCCTGGTGCTCTTTTATGGTTCATATGGGTGTCCTGGTGCTCTGTTATGGGCCATATGGGTGTCCTGGTGCTCTGTTATGGGCCATGCGTGTGTTCTAGTGCTCTGTTTTGGTCCATGTTGGTGTCCTGGTGCTCTTTTATGGTTCATATGGGTGTCCTGGTGCTCTGTTATGGTTCATGTTGGTATCCTGGTGCTCTCTTGTTGTTCACGTTGATGTCCTGGAGCTCTGTTATGTATCATGTGGATGTCCTGTTGCTCTGTTATAGTTCATGTTGGTGTTCTGATGCTCTGTTATGGTTTATGTTGGTGTTCTGGTGGACTGCTTTGGTTCATGTGGGTGTCCTTGTGGTCTGTTATTGTTCAAATGGGTGTCCTGGTGCACTGTTATGGTTCATGTGGTTGTACTGTTGCTCTTTTATGGTTTATGTAGGTGTCCTGGTGCTCTGTTTTTGTTAATGTGGGTGTCGTGGTGCTCTGTTATGGTTCATGTTGGTATCCTGGTGCTCTGTCATGGTTCAATTTGGTGTCCTTTTGCTCTGTTATGGTTCATGTGGGTGTCCTGGTGCACTGTTATGGTTCATGTGGGTGTACTGTTGCTCTTTTATGGTTTATGCAGGTGTCCTGGTGCTCTGTTTTTGTTCATGTGGGTGTCCTGATGCTCTGTTATAGTTCATGTTGGTGTCCTGATGCTCTGTTATGGTTCATGTTTGTGTCCTGGTGCACTGTTATGGTTCATGTTTGTGTCCTGGTGAACTGTTATGGTTCATGTGGTTGTCCTGGTGCTGTGATATGGTTCATGTTTGAGTCCAGATGCTCTGTTGTGGTTCATGTGGGTGCCCTGTTGCACTATTATGTATCATGTGGATGTCGTGGTGCACTGTTAGGGTTCATGTGGGTGTCCTGGAGCTCTATTATGGTCCATGTGGGTTTCCTAGTGCTCTGTATTGTTCATATGGGTGCCCTGGTGATCTGTTATAGTTCATGTGGGTGTCCTGTTACTCTGTTATGGTTCATGTGGGTGTCCTTGTCCTCTGTTATGTTTCATGTGGGAGTCCTGGTGCTTTGTTATTGTTCATGTGGGTGTCCTAGTGCTCTGTTATGGTTCATGTGGGTGTCCTGGTGCTCTGTTATTGTTCATGTAGTGTCCTGGTGCTCTGTTATGTTTCATGTGGGAGTCCTGGTGCTTTGCTATTGTTCAAATGGTTGTCCTGGTGCTCTATATTGTTCATGTGGGTTTACTGGTGCTTTCGTATTGTTAATGTGTTTGCTCTGGTGCTCGGTTATGGTTCATGTGGGTGTCCTGGTGCTCTGTTATTGTTCATGTGGGTGTCCTGATGCTCTGTTATTGTTCATGTGAGTGTCCTGGTGTTCTGTTATAGTTCATGTGGGTGTCTTCGTGCTCTGTTATGGTTCACTTGGGTGTCCTGGTGCACTGTTATGGTTCTTGTTGGTGTTCTGGTGCTCTGTTATTGTTAATGCGTTTGTCCTGGTGCTCTGTTATGTTTCATTTGGGTGTTTTGGTGCTCTGGTATGTTCATGTGGGTGTTCTAGTGCACTGTTATGGTTCATGTTGGTGTCCTGATGCTCTGTTATTGTTCATGTGAGTGTCCTGGTGTTCTGTTATAGTTCATGTGGGTGTCTTCGTGCTCTGTTATGGTTCACTTGGGTGTCCTGGTTCACTGTTATGTTCTTGTTGGTGTTCTGGTGCTCTGTTATTGTTAATGAGTTTGTCCTGGTGCTCTGTTATGGTTCATTTGGGTGTCTCTGTTATGTTCATGTGGGTGTCCTGGTTCACTGTTATGGTTCTTGTTGGTGTTCTGGTGCTCTGTTATTGTTCATGTGGGTGTCCTGATGCTCTGTTATGGTTCATGTGGGTGTCTTGGCGCTCTGTTATGGTTTGGTTCATGTGGGTGTCCTGGTGCACTGGTATAGCTCATGTTGGTGTCCTGGTGCTCTGTTATTGTTCATGAGGGTGTCCTGGTGCATCGTTATTGTTCATGTGGGTGTCTTGGTGTTCTTCTATTGTTCATGTGGGTGTCCTAGTGCTCTGTATTGTTCATGTGGGTGTCCTCGTGCTTTGGTATTGACAATGTGTTTGTTCTGGTGCTCTGTTATGGTCCATGTGGGTGTCCTGGTACTCTGATATGGTTCATGTTGGTGTATTGGTGCACTGTTATGGTTCATATTGGTGTCCTGGTGCTCTTTTATGGTTCATATGGGTGTCCTGGTGCTCTGTTATGGGCCATATGGGTGTCCTGGTGCTCTGTTATGGGCCATGCGTGTGTTCTAGTGCTCTGTTTTGGTCCATGTTGGTGTCCTGGTGCTCTTTTATGGTTCATATGGGTGTCCTGGTGCTCTGTTATGGTTCATGTTGGTATCCTGGAGCTCTCTTGTTGTTCACGTTGATGTCCTGGAGCTCTGTTATGTATCATGTGGATGTCCTGTTGCTCTGTTATAGTTCATGTTGGTGTTCTGATGCTCTGTTATGGTTTATGTTGGTGTTCTGGTGGACTGCTTTGGTTCATGTGGGTGTCCTTGTGGTCTGTTATTGTTCAAATGGGTGTCCTGGTGCACTGTTATGGTTCATGTGGTTGTACTGTTGCTCTTTTATGGTTTATGTAGGTGTCCTGGTGCTCTGTTTTTGTTAATGTGGGTGTCGTGGTGCTCTGTTATGGTTCATGTTGGTATCCTGGTGCTCTGTCATGGTTCAATTTGGTGTCCTTTTGCTCTGTTATGGTTCATGTGGGTGTCCTGGTGCACTGTTATGGTTCATGTGGGTGTACTGTTGCTCTTTTATGGTTTATGCAGGTGTCCTGGTGCTCTGTTTTTGTTCATGTGGGTGTCCTGATGTTCTGTTATAGTTCATGTTGGTGTCCTGATGCTCTGTTATGGTTCATGTTTGTGTCCTGGTGCACTGTTATGGTTCATGTTTGTGTCCTGGTGCACTGTTATGGTTCATGTGGTTGTCCTGGTGCTGTGATATGGTTCATGTTTGAGTCCAGATGCTCTGTTGTGGTTCATGTGGGTGCCCTGTTGCACTATTATGTATCATGTGGATGTCGTGGTGCACTGTTAGGGTTCATGTGGGTGTCCTGGAGCTCTATTATGGTTCATGTGGGTTTCCTAGTGCTCTGTATTGTTCATATGGGTGCCCTGGTGATCTGTTATAGTTCATGTGGGTGTCCTGTTACTCTGTTATGGTTCATGTGGGTGTCCTTGTCCTCTGTTATGTTTCATGTGGGAGTCCTGGTGCTTTGTTATTGTTCATGTGGGTGTCCAAGAACTCTGTATTGTTCATGTGGGTGTCCTCGTGCTTTGTTATTGATAATGTGTTTGTTCTGGTGATCTGTTATGGTTCATGTGAGTGTCCTGATACTCTGTTATGGGCCATGTGGGTGTCCTGGTGCTCTGTTTTGGTTCATGTTGGTGTCCTGGTGATCTTTTATGGTTCACATGGGTGTTCTGGTGCTCTGTTATGGTTCATGTTGGTGTCCTGGTGCTCTTTTGTGATTCATATGGGTGTCCTGGTGCTCTGTTATGGGCCATGTGGGTGTCCTGGTGCTCTGTTATGGTTCATGTGGGTGTCCTGATACTCTGTTATGGTTCATGTTGGTGTCCCGGTGCTCTTTTATGGTTCATATGCGTGTCTTGGTGCTCTGTTATGGGCCATGTGGGTGTCCTGGTGCTCTGTTTTGGTTCATGTTGGTGTCCAGGTGCTCTTTTATGGTTCACATGGGTGTTCTGGTGCTCTGTTATGGTTCATATTGGTGTCCTGGTGCTCTTTTGTGATTCATATGGGTGTCCTGGTGCTCTGTTATGGGCCATATGGGTGTCCTGGTGCTCTGTTATGGTTCATGTGGGTGTCCTGGGGCTCTGTTATTGGTCATGTGGGTGTCCTGGTGCTCTGTTATTGGTCATGTGGGTGTCCTGGTGCTCTGTTATGGGCCATTTGGTTTTACTAGTGCTCTGTATTGTTCATGTGGGTGTCATAGTGCTTTGTTATTGTTCATGTAGTGTCCTGGTGCTTTGCTATTGTTCAAATGGTTGTCCTGGTGCTCTATATTGTTCATGTGGGTTTCCTGGTGCTTTCGTATTGTAAATGTGTTTGCTCTGGTGCTCGGTTATGGTTCATGTGGGTGTGCTGGTGCTCTGTTATGGTTGATGTGGGTGTTCTGGTGCTATGTTATGGTTCATGTGGGTGTCCTGGTGCTCTGTTATGGTTCATGTGGGTGTTCTGGAGCTTTGATATTGTTCATGTGGGTGTTCTGGTGCTTTGTTATTGTTAATGCGTTTGTCCTGGTGCTCTGTTATGGTTCATTTGGGTGTCTTGGTGCTCTGTTATGTTCATGTGGGTGTCCTAGTGCACTGTTATGGTTCATGTTGGTGTCCTGATGCTCTGTTATTGTTCATGTGGGTGTCCTGGTGTTCTGTTATAGTTCATGTGGGTGTCTTCGTGCTCTGTTATGGTTCACGTGGGTGTCCTGGTGCACTGCTATGGTTCTTGTTGGAGTCCTGGTGCTCTGTTATTGTTCATGTGGGTGTCCTGGTACTTTGTTATTGTTCATGTGGGTGTCCTGGTGCTATTGTATTGTTCAAGTGGGTGTCCTGGTGCTTTGTTATTGTTCACGTTGGTTTCCTGGTGCTCTGTTATTGTTCATGTAGTGTCCTGGTGCTTTGTTATTGTTCATGTAGTTGTCCAGGTGCTCTGAATTGTTCATGTTGGTTTCATGCTGCTTTCTTATTGATAATATGTTTGCTCTGGTGCTCTGTTATGGTTCATGTGGGTGTGCTGGTGCTCTGTTATGGTTAATGTTGGTGTCCTAGTGCTCTGTTATGGTTCAGGTGGGTGTCCTGGAGCTTTGATATTGTTCATGTGGGTGTTCTGGTGCTTTGTTATTGTTAATGCGTTTGTCCTGGTGCTTTGTTATTGTTAATGCGTTTGTCCTGGTGCTCTGTTATGGTTCATTTGGGTATCTAAGTGCTCTGTTATGTTCATGTGGGTGTCCTAGTGCACTGTTATGGTTCATGTTGGTGTCCTGATGCTCTGTTATTGTTCATGTGAGTGTCCTGGTGTTCTGTTATAGTTCATGTGGGTGTCTTCGTGCTCTGTTATGGTTCACTTGGGTGTCCTGGTTCACTGTTATGTTCTTGTTGGTGTTCTGGTGCTCTGTTATTGTTAATGAGTTTGTCCTGGTGGTCTGTTATGGTTCATTTGGGTGTCTCTGTTATGTTCATGTGGGTGTCCTGGTTCACTGTTATGGTTCTTGTTGGTGTTCTGGTGCTCTGTTATTGTTCATGTGGGTGTCCTGATGCTCTGATATGGTTCATGTGGGTGTCTTGGCGCTCTGTTATGGTTTGGTTCATGTGGGTGTCCTGGTGCACTGGTATAGCTCATGTTGGTGTCCTGGTGCTCTGTTATTGTTCATGTGGGTGTCCTGGTGCATCGTTATTGTTCATGTGGGTGTCTTGGTGTTCTTGTATTGTTCGTGTGGGTGTCCTAGTGCTCTGTATTGTTCATGTGGGTGTCCTCGTGCTTTGGTATTGACAATGTGTTTGTTCTGGTGCTCTGTTATGGTCCATGTGGGTGTCCTGGTACTCTGATATGGTTCATGTTGGTGTATTGGTGCACTGTTATGGTTCATATTGGTGTCCTGGTGCTCTTTTATGGTTCATATGGGTGTCCTGGTGCTCTGTTATGGGCCATATGGGTGTCCTGGTGCTCTGTTAGGGGCCATGCGTGTGTTCTAGTGCTCTGTTTTGGTCCATGTTGGTGTCCTGGTGCTCTTTTATGGTTCATATGGGTGTCCTGGTGCTCTGTTATGGTTCATGTTGGTATCCTGGTGCTCTCTTGTTGTTCACGTTGATGTCCTGGAGCTCTGTTATGTATCATGTGGATGTCCTGTTGCTCTGTTATAGTTCATGTTGGTGTTCTGATGCTCTGTTATGGTTTATGTTGGTGTTCTGGTGGACTGCTTTGGTTCATGTGGGTGTCCTTGTGGTCTGTTATTGTTCAAATGGGTGTCCTGGTGCACTGTTATGGTTCATGTGGTTGTACTGTTGCTCTTTTATGGTTTATGTAGGTGTCCTGGTGCTCTGTTTTTGTTAATGTGGGTGTCGTGGTGCTCTGTTATGGTTCATGTTGGTATCCTGGTGCTCTGTCATGGTTCAATTTGGTGTCCTTTTGCTCTGTTATGGTTCATGTGGGTGTCCTGGTGCACTGTTATGGTTCATGTGGGTGTACTGTTGCTCTTTTATGGTTTATGCAGGTGTCCTGGTGCTCTGTTTTTGTTCATGTGGGTGTCCTGATGCTCTGTTATAGTTCATGTTGGTGTCCTGATGCTCTGTTATGGTTCATGTTTGTGTCCTGGTGCACTGTTATGGTTCATGTTTGTGTCCTGGTGAACTGTTATGGTTCATGTGGTTGTCCTGGTGCTGTGATATGGTTCATGTTTGAGTCCAGATGCTCTGTTGTGGTTCATGTGGGTGCCCTGTTGCACTATTATGTATCATGTGGATGTCGTGGTGCACTGTTAGGGTTCATGTGGGTGTCCTGGAGCTCTATTATGGTCCATGTGGGTTTCCTAGTGCTCTGTATTGTTCATATGGGTGCCCTGGTGATCTGTTATAGTTCATGTGGGTGTCCTGTTACTCTGTTATAAGAACAACATAAGAACATAAGAACAAAGGTAACTGCAGAAGGCCTATTGGCCCATACGAGGCAGCTCCTATTCTATAACCACCCAATCCCACTCATATACTTGTCCAACCCGTGCTTGAAACAATCGAGGGACCCCACCTCCACAATGTTACGCGGCAATTGGTTCCACAAATCAACAACCCTGTTACTGAACCAGTATTTACCCAAGTCTTTCCTAAATCTAAACTTATCCAATTTATATCCATTGTTTCGTGTTCTGTCCTGTGTTGATACTTTTAATACCCTATTAATATCCCCCCGGTTATGTCCATTCATCCACTTGTAAACCTCTATCATGTCACCCCTAACTCTTCGCCTTTCCAGTGAATGCAACTTAAGCTTTGTTAATCTTTCTTCATATGAAAGATTTCTAATTTGGGGAATTAACTTAGTCATCCTACGCTGGACACGTTCAAGTGAATTTATATCCATTCTATAATATGGCGACCAAAACTGAACTGCATAATCTAAATGGGGCCTAACTAGAGCAAGATATAGCTTGAGAACCACACCAGCTGTCTTGTTACTAACGCTGCGATTAATAAATCCAAGTGTCCGATTTGCCTTATTACGAACATTTATGCATTGATCCTTTTGTTTTAAATTCTTACTAATCATAACTCCCAGATCCCTTTCGCAATCCGACTTCGCAATCACAACACCATCTAGCTCGTATCTTGTAACTCTATCATCATTACCTAACCTCAGAACTTTACATTTATCAGCATTAAACTGCATCTGCCAATCCTTTGACCATTTCAAAACCCTATCTAGATCAACTCGAAGTGATAGTGAGTCCTCCTCCGAATTAATTTCCCTACCGATTTTCGTATCATCGGCAAATTTGCAAATGTTGCTACTCAAACCTGAATCTAAATCATTTATATATATTATAAACAACAGAGGTCCCAGGACAGAGCCTTGAGGCACTCCACTTACAACATTTTCCCACTCTGACTTGATTCCATTTATACTAACTCTCTGTTTCCTTTGGTATAGCCATGCCCTAATCCAGCTTAATATAGCACCCCCAATACCATGAGACTCTATTTTTTTAATCAGTCTTTCATGTGGCACTGTATCAAAAGCTTTGCTAAAGTCAAGGTATACAACATCGCAATCCTTACATACAACATCGCAATCCTTACTATGGTTCATGTGGGTGTCCTTGTCCTCTGTTATGTTTCATGTGGGAGTTCTGGTGCTTTGTTATTGTTGATGTGGGTGTCCTAGTGCTCTGTTATGGTTCATGTGGGTGTCCTGGTGCTCTGTTATTGTTCATGTAGTGTCCTGGTGCTCTGTTATGTTTCATGTGGGAGTCCTGGTGCTTTGCTATTGTTCAAATGGTTGTCCTGGTGCTCTATATTGTTCATGTGGGTTTCCTGGTGCTTTCGTATTGTTAATGTGTTTGCTCTGGTGCTCGGTTATGGTTCATGTGGGTGTCCTGGTGCTCTGTTATTGTTCATGTGGGTGTCCTGATGCTCTGTTATTGTTCATGTGAGTGTCCTGGTGTTCTGTTATAGTTCATGTGGGTGTCTTCGTGCTCTGTTATGGTTCACTTGGGTGTCCTGGTGCACTGTTATGGTTCTTGTTGGTGTTCTGGTGCTCTGTTATTGTTAATGCGTTTGTCCTGGTGCTCTGTTATGTTTCATTTGGGTGTTTTGGTGCTCTGGTATGTTCATGTGGGTGTTCTAGTGCACTGTTATGGTTCATGTTGGTGTCCTGATGCTCTGTTATTGTTCATGTGAGTGTCCTGGTGTTCTGTTATAGTTCATGTGGGTGTCTTCGTGCTCTGTTATGGTTCACTTGGGTGTCCTGGTTCACTGTTATGTTCTTGTTGGTGTTCTGGTGCTCTGTTATTGTTAATGAGTTTGTCCAGGTGCTCTGTTATGGTTCATTTGGGTGTCTCTGTTATGTTCATGTGGGTGTCCTGGTTCACTGTTATGGTTCTTGTTGGTGTTCTGGTGCTCTGTTATTGTTCATGTGGGTGTCCTGATGCTCTGTTATGGTTCATGTGGGTGTCTTGGCGCTCTGTTATGGTTTGGTTCATGTGGGTGTCCTGGTGCACTGGTATAGCTCATGTTGGTGTCCTGGTGCTCTGTTATTGTTCATGTGGGTGTCCTGGTGCATCGTTATTGTTCATGTGGGTGTCTTGGTGTTCTTCTATTGTTCATGTGGGTGTCCTAGTGCTCTGTATTGTTCATGTGGGTGTCCTCGTGCTTTGGTATTGACAATGTGTTTGTTCTGGTGCTCTGTTATGGTCCATGTGGGTGTCCTGGTACTCTGATATGGTTCATGTTGGTGTATTGGTGCACTGTTATGGTTCATATTGGTGTCCTGGTGCTCTTTTATGGTTCATATGGGTGTCCTGGTGCTCTGTTATGGGCCATATGGGTGTCCTGGTGCTCTGTTATGGGCCATGCGTGTGTTCTAGTGCTCTGTTTTGGTCCATGTTGGTGTCCTGGTGCTCTTTTATGGTTCATATGGGTGTCCTGGTGCTCTGTTATGGTTCATGTTGGTATGCTGGTGCTCTCTTGTTGTTCACGTTGATGTCCTGGAGCTCTGTTATGTATCATGTGGATGTCCTGTTGCTCTGTTATAGTTCATGTTGGTGTTCTGATGCTCTGTTATGGTTTATGTTGGTGTTCTGGTGGACTGCTTTGGTTCATGTGGGTGTCCTTGTGGTCTGTTATTGTTCAAATGGGTGTC
Organism: Procambarus clarkii; assembly: GCF_040958095.1. NCBI lineage: Eukaryota > Metazoa > Arthropoda > Malacostraca > Decapoda > Cambaridae > Procambarus > Procambarus clarkii. The sequence continues at coordinate 20,279,139 of NC_091157.1, read as the reverse complement.
CTGGTGCACTGTTATGGTTCATGTGGTTGTACTGTTGCTCTTTTATGGTTTATGTAGGTGTCCTGGTGCTCTGTTTTTGTTAATGTGGGTGTCGTGGTGCTCTGTTATGGTTCATGTTGGTATCCTGGTGCTCTGTCATGGTTCAATTTGGTGTCCTTTTGCTCTGTTATGGTTCATGTGGGTGTCCTGGTGCACTGTTATGGTTCATGTGGGTGTACTGTTGCTCTTTTATGGTTTATGCAGGTGTCCTGGTGCTCTGTTTTTGTTCATGTGGGTGTCCTGATGTTCTGTTATAGTTCATGTTGGTGTCCTGATGCTCTGTTATGGTTCATGTTTGTGTCCTGGTGCACTGTTATGGTTCATGTTTGTGTCCTGGTGCACTGTTATGGTTCATGCGGTTGTCCTGGTGCTGTGATATGGTTCATGTTTGAGTCCAGATGCTCTGTTGTGGTTCATGTGGGTGCCCTGTTGCACTATTATGTATCATGTGGATGTCGTGGTGCACTGTTAGGGTTCATGTGGGTGTCCTGGAGCTCTATTATGGTTCATGTGGGTTTCCTAGTGCTCTGTATTGTTCATATGGGTGCCCTGGTGATCTGTTATAGTTCATGTGGGTGTCCTGTTACTCTGTTATGGTTCATGTGGGTGTCCTTGTCCTCTGTTATGTTTCATGTGGGAGTCCTGGTGCTTTGTTATTGTTGATGTGGGTGTCCTAGTGCTCTGTTATGGTTCATGTGGGTGTCCTGGTGCTCTGTTATTGTTCATGTAGTGTCCTGGTGCTCTGTTATGTTTCATGTGGGAGTCCTGGTGCTTTGCTATTGTTCAAATGGTTGTCCTGGTGCTCTATATTGTTCATGTGGGTTTCCTGGTGCTTTCGTATTGTTAATGTGTTTGCTCTGGTGCTCGGTTATGGTTCATGTGGGTGTCCTGGTGCTCTGTTATTGTTCATGTGGGTGTCCTGATGCTCTGTTATTGTTCATGTGAGTGTCCTGGTGTTCTGTTATAGTTCATGTGGGTGTCTTCGTGCTCTGTTATGGTTCACTTGGGTGTCCTGGTGCACTGTTATGGTTCTTGTTGGTGTTCTGGTGCTCTGTTATTGTTAATGCGTTTGTCCTGGTGCTCTGTTATGATTCATTTGGGTGTTTTGGTGCTCTGGTATGTTCATGTGGGTGTCCTAGTGCACTGTTATGGTTCATGTTGGTGTCCTGATGCCTTGTTATTGTTCATGTGAGTGTCCTGGTGTTCTGTTATAGTTCATGTGGGTGTCTTCGTGCTCTGTTATGGTTCACTTGGGTGTCCTGGTGCACTGTTATGTTCTTGTTGGTGTTTTGGTGCCTGTTATTGTTAATGCGTTTGTCCTGGTGCTCTGTTATGGTTCATTTGGGTGTCTCTGTTATGTTCATGTGGGTGTCCTGGTTCACTGTTATGGTTCTTGTTGGTGTTCTGGTGCTCTGTTATTGTTAATGCGTTTGTCCTGGTGCTCTGTTATGGTTCATTTGGGTGTCTCTGTTATGTTCATGTGGGAGTCCTGGTTCACTGTTATGGTTCTTGTTGGTGTTCTGGTGCTCTGTTATTGTTCATGTGGGTGTCCTGAGGCTCTGTTATGGTTCATGTGGGTGTCTTGGCGCTCTGTTATGGTTTGGTTCATGTGGGTGTCTTGGTGCACTGGTATAGCTCATGTTGGTGTCCTGGTGCTCTGTTATTGTTCATGTGGGTGTCCTTGTGCATCGTTATTGTTCATGTGGGTGTCTTGGTGTTCTTGTATTGTTCATGTGGGTGTCCTAGTGCTCTGTATTGTTCATGTGGGTGTCCTCGTGCTTTGTTATTGACAATGTGTTTGTTCTGGTGCTCTGTTACGGTCCATGTGGGTGTACTGGTACTCTGATATGGTTCATGTTGGTGTATTGGTGCACTGTTATGGTTCATATTGGTGTCCTGGTGCTCTTTTATGGTTCATATGGGTGTCCTGGTGCTCTGTTATGGGCCATATGGGTGTCCTGGTGCTCTGTTATGGGCCATGCGTGTGTTCTAGTGCTCTGTTTTGGTCCATGTTGGTGTCCTGGTGCTCTTTTATGGTTCATATGGGTGTCCTGGTGCTCTGTTATGGTTCATGTTGGTATCCTGGTGCTCTCTTGTTGTGTCACGTTGATGTCCTGGAGCTCTGTTATGTATCATGTGGATGTCCTGTTGCTCTGTTATAGTTCATGTTAGTGTTCTGATGCTCTGTTATGGTTTATGTTGGTGTTCTGGTGCACTGCTTTGGTTCATGTGGGTGTCCTTGTGGTCTGTTATTGTTCAAATGGGTGTCCTGGTGCACTGTTATGGTTCATGTGGTTGTACTGTTGCTCTTTTATGGTTTATGTAGGTGTCCTGGTGCTCTGTTTTTGTTAATGTTGGTGTCCTGTTGCACTATTATGTATCATGTAGATGTCGTGGTGCACTGTTAGGGTTCATGTGTGTGTCCTGGAGCTCTATTATGGTTCATGTGGGTTTCCTAGTGCTCTGTATTGTTCATATGGGTGCCCTGGTGATCTGTTAAAGTTCATGTGGGTGTCCTGTTACTCTGTTATGGTTCATGTGGGTGTCCTTGTCCTCTGTTATGTTTCATGTGGGAGTCCTGGTGCTTTGTTATTGTTGATGTGGGTGTCCTAGTGCTCTGTTATGGTTCATGTGGGTGTCCTGGTGCTCTGTTATTGTTCATGTAGTGTCCTGGTGCTCTGTTATGTTTCATGTGGGAGTCCTGGTGCTTTGCTATTGTTTATGTGGGAATCCCTGTGCTTTGTTATTGTTCATGTGGGTGTCCTAGAACTCTGTATTGTTCATGTGGGTGTCCTCGTGCTTTGTTATTGTTAATGTGTTTGTTCTGGTGATCTGTTATGGTTCATGTGAGTGTCCTGATACTCTGTTATGGGCCATGTGGGTGTCCTGGTGCTCTGTTTTGGTTCATGTTGGTGTCCTGGTGATCTTTTATGGTTCACATGGGTGTTCTGGTGCTCTGTTATGGTTCATGTTGGTGTCCTGGTGCTCTTTTGTGATTCATATGGGTGTCCTGGTGCTCTGTTATGGGCCATGTGGGTGTCCTGGTGCTCTGTTATGGTTCATGTGGGTGTCCTGATACTCTGTTATGGTTCATGTTGGTGTCCTGGTGCTCTTTTATGGTTCATATGCGTGTCTTGGTGCTCTGTTATGGGCCATGTGGGTGTCCTGGTGCTCTGTTTTGGTTCATGTTGGTGTCCAGGTGCTCTTTTATGGTTCACATGGGTGTTCTGGTGCTCTGTTATGGTTCATATTGGTGTCCTGGTGCTCTTTTGTGATTCATATGGGTGTCCTGGTGCTCTGGTATGGTTCATTTGGGTGTCTCTGTTATGTTCATGTGGGTGTCCTGGTTCACTGTTATGGTTCTTGTTGGTGTTCTGGTGCTCTGTTATTGTTAATGCGTTTGTCCTGGTGCTCTGTTATGGTTCATTTGGGTGTCTCTGTTATGTTCATGTGGGAGTCCTGGTTCGCTGTTATTGTTCTTATTGGTGTTCTGGTGCTCTGTTATTGTTCATGTGGGTGTCCTGAGGCTCTGTTATGGTTCATGTGGGTGTCTTGGCGCTCTGTTATGGTTTGGTTCATGTGGGTGTCTTGGTGCACTGGTATAGCTCATGTTGGTGTCCTGGTGCTCTGTTATTGTTCATGTGGGTGTCCTTGTGCATCGTTATTGTTCATATGGGTGTCTTGGTGTTCTTGTATTGTTCATGTGGGTGTCCTAGTGCTCTGTATTGTTCATGTGGGTGTCCTCGTGCTTTGTTATTGACAATGTGTTTGTTCTGGTGCTCTGTTATGGTCCATGTGGGTGTACTGGTACTCTGATATGGTTCATGTTGGTGTATTGGTGCACTGTTATGGTTCATATTGGTGTCCTGGTGCTCTTTTATGGTTCATATGGGTGTCCTGGTGCTCTGTTATGGGCCATATGGGTGTCCTGGTGCTCTGTTATGGGCCATGCGTGTGTTCTAGTGCTCTGTTTTGGTCCATGTTGGTGTCCTGGTGCTCTTTTATGGTTCATATGGGTGTCCTGGTGCTCTGTTATGGTTCATGTTGGTATCCTGGTGCTCTCTTGTTGTGTCACGTTGATGCCCTGGAGCTCTGTTATGTATCATGTGGATGTCCTGTTGCTCTGTTATAGTTCATGTTAGTGTTCTGATGCTCTGTTATGGTTTATGTTGGTGTTCTGGTGCACTGCTTTGGTTCATGTGGGTGTCCTTGGGGTCTGTTATTGTTCAAATGGGTGTCCTGGTGCTCTGTTATGGTTCATGTGGTTGTACTGTTGCTCTTTTATGGTTTATGTAGGTGTCCTGGTGCTCTGTTTTTGTTAATGTGGGTGTCCTGTTGCACTATTATGTATCATGTGGATGTCGTGGTGCACTGTTAGGGTTCATGTGTGTGTCCTGGAGCTCTATTATGGTTCATGTGGGTTTCCTAGTGCTCTGTATTGTTCATATGGGTGCCCTGGTGATCTGTTAAAGTTCATGTGGGTGTCCTGTTACTCTGTTATGGTTCATGTGGGTGTCCTTGTCCTCTGTTATGTTTCATGTGGGAGTCCTGGTGCTTTGTTATTGTTGATGTGGGTGTCCTAGTGCTCTGTTATGGTTCATGTGGGTGTCCTGGTGCTCTGTTATTGTTCATGTAGTGTCCTGGTGCTCTGTTATGTTTCATGTGGGAGTCCTGGTGCTTTGCTATTGTTTATGTGGGAATCCCTGTGCTTTGTTATTGTTCATGTGGGTGTCCTAGAACTCTGTATTGTTCATGTGGGTGTCCTCGTGCTTTGTTATTGTTAATGTGTTTGTTCTGGTGATCTGTTATGGTTCATGTGAGTGTCCTGATACTCTGTTATGGGCCATGTGGGTGTCCTGGTGCTCTGTTTTGGTTCATGTTGGTGTCCTGGTGATCTTTTATGGTTCACATGGGTGTTCTGGTGCTCTGTTATGGTTCATGTTGGTGTCCTGGTGCTCTTTTGTGATTCATATGGGTGTCCTGGTGCTCTGTTATGGGCCATGTGGGTGTCCTGGTGCTCTGTTATGGTTCATGTGGGTGTCCTGATACTCTGTTATGGTTCATGTTGGTGTCCTGGTGCTCTTTTATGGTTCATATGCGTGTCTTGGTGCTCTGTTATGGGCCATGTGGGTGTCCTGGTGCTCTGTTTTGGTTCATGTTGGTGTCCAGGTGCTCTTTTATGGTTCACATGGGTGTTCTGGTGCTCTGTTATGGTTCATATTGGTGTCCTGGTGCTCTTTTGTGATTCATATGGGTGTCCTGGTGCTCTGTTATGGTTCATTTGTGTGTCTCTGTTATGTTCATGTGGGTGTCCTGGTTCACTGTTATGGTTCTTGTTGGTGTTCTGGTGCTCTGTTATTGTTAATGCGTTTGTCCTGGTGCTCTGTTATGGTTCATTTGGGTGTCTCTGTTATGTTCATGTGGGAGTCCTGGTTCACTGTTATGGTTCTTGTTGGTGTTCTGGTGCTCTGTTATTGTTCATGTGGGTGTCCTGAGGCTCTGTTATGGTTCATGTGGGTGTCTTGGCGCTCTGTTATGGTTTGGTTCATGTGGGTGTCTTGGTGCACTGGTATAGCTCATGTTGGTGTCCTGGTGCTCTGTTATTGTTCATGTGGGTGTCCTTGTGCATCGTTATTGTTCATGTGGGTGTCTTGGTGTTCTTGTATTGTTCATGTGGGTGTCCTAGTGCTCTGTATTGTTCATGTGGGTGTCCTCGTGCTTTGTTATTGACAATGTGTTTGTTCTGGTGCTCTGTTATGGTCCATGTGGGTGTACTGGTACTCTGATATGGTTCATGTTGGTGTATTGGTGCACTGTTATGGTTCATATTGGTGTCCTGGTGCTCTTTTATGGTTCATATGGGTGTCCTGGTGCTCTGTTATGGGCCATATGGGTGTCCTGGTGCTCTGTTATGGGCCATGCGTGTGTTCTAGTGCTCTGTTTTGGTCCATGTTGGTGTCCTGGTGCTCTTTTATGGTTCATATGGGTGTCCTGGTGCTCTGTTATGGTTCATGTTGGTATCCTGGTGCTCTCTTGTTGTGTCACGTTGATGTCCTGGAGCTCTGATATGTATCATGTGGATGTCCTGTTGCTCTGTTATAGTTCATGTTAGTGTTCTGATGCTCTGTTATGGTTTATGTTGGTGTTCTGGTGCACTGTTTTGGTTCATGTGGGTGTCCTTGTGGTCTGTTATTGCTCAAATGGGTGTCCTGGTGCACTGTTATGGTTCATGTGGTTGTACTGTTGCTCTTTTATGGTTTATGTAGGTGTCCTGGTGCTCTGTTTTTGTTAATGTGGGTGTCCTGTTGCACTATTATGTATCATGTGGATGTCGTGGTGCACTGTTAGGGTTCATGTGTGTGTCCTGGAGCTCTATTATGGTTCATGTGGGTTTCCTAGTGCTCTGTATTGTTCATATGGGTGCCCTGGTGATCTGTTAAAGTTCATGTGGGTGTCCTGTTACTCTGTTATGGTTCATGTGGGTGTCCTTGTCCTCTGTTATGTTTCATGTGGGAGTCCTGGTGCTTTGTTATTGTTGATGTGGGTGTCCTAGTGCTCTGTTATGGTTCATGTGGGTGTCCTGGTGCTCTGTTATTGTTCATGTAGTGTCCTGGTGCTCTGTTATGTTTCATGTGGGAGTCCTGGTGCTTTGCTATTGTTTATGTGGGAATCCCAGTGCTTTGTTATTGTTCATGTGGGTGTCCTAGAACTCTGTATTGTTCATGTGGGTGTCCTCGTGCTTTGTTATTGTTAATGTGTTTGTTCTGGTGATCTGTTATGGTTCATGTGAGTGTCCTGATACTCTGTTATGGGCCATGTGGGTGTCCTGGTGCTCTGTTTTGGTTCATGTTGGTGTCCTGGTGATCTTTTATGGTTCACATGGGTGTTCTGGTGCTCTGTTATGGTTCATGTTGGTGTCCTGGTGCTCTTTTGTGATTCATATGGGTGTCCTGGTGCTCTGTTATGGGCCATGTGGGTGTCCTGGTGCTCTGTTATGGTTCATGTGAGTGTCCTGATACTCTGTTATGGTTCATGTTGGTGTCCTGGTGCTCTTTTATGGTTCATATGCGTGTCTTGGTGCTCTGTTATGGGCCATGTGGGTGTCCTGGTGCTCTGTTTTGGTTCATGTTGGTGTCCAGGTGCTCTTTTATGGTTCACATGGGTGTTCTGGTGCTCTGTTATGGTTCATATTGGTGTCCTGGTGCTCTTTTGTGATTCAAATGGGTGTCCTGGTGCTCTATTATGGGCCATGTGGGTGTCCTGGTGCTCTGTTATGGTTCATGTGGGTGTCCTGGGCTCTGTTATTGGTCATGTGGGTGTCTTGGTGCTCTGTTATTGGTCATGTGGGTGTCCTGGTGCTCTGTTATGGGCCATTTGGTTTTACTAGTGCTCTGTATTGTTCATGTGGGTGTCATAGTGCTCTGTTATTGTTCATGTAGTGTCCTGGTGCTTTGCTATTGTTCAAATGGTTGTCCTGGTGCTCTATATTGTTCATGTGGGTTTCCTGGTGCTTTCGTATTGTAAATGTGTTTGCTCTGGTGCTCGGTTATGGTTCATGTGGGTGTCCTGGTGCTCTGTTATGGTTCATGTGGGTGTTCTGGAGCTTTGATATTGTTCATGTGGGTGTTCTGGTGCTTTGTTATTGTTAATGCGTTTGTCCTGGTGCTCTGTTATGGTTCATTTGGGTGTCTTGGTGCTCTGTTATGTTCATGTGGGTGTCCTAGTGCACTGTTATGGTTCATGTTGGTGTCCTGATGCTCTGTTATTGTTCATGTGGGTGTCCTGGTGTTCTGTTATAGTTCATGTGGGTGTCTTCGTGCTCTGTTATGGTTCACGTGGGTGTCCTGGTGAACTGCTATGGTTCTTGTTGGAGTCCTGGTGCTCTGTTATTGTTCATGTGGGTGTCCTGGTACTTTGTTATTGTTCATGTGGGTGTCCTGGTGCTATTGTATTGTTCATGTGGGTGTCCTGGTGCTTTGTTATTGTTCACGTTGGTTTCCTGGTGCTCTGTTATTGTTCATGTAGTGTCCTGGTGCTTTGTTATTGTTCATGTAGTTGTCCAGGTGCTCTGAATTGTTCATGTTGGTTTCATGCTGCTTTCTTATTGATAATATGTTTGCTCTGGTGCTCTGTTATGGTTCATGTGGGTGTGCTGGTGCTCTGTTATGGTTAATGTTGGTGTCCTAGTGCTCTGTTATGGTTCAGGTGGGTGTCCTGGAGCTTTGATATTGTTCATGTGGGTGTTCTGGTGCTTTGTTATTGTTAATGCGTTTGTCCTGGTGCTTTGTTATTGTTAATGCGTTTGTCCTGGTGCTCTGTTATGGTTCATTTGGGTGTCTAAGTGCTCTGTTATGTTCATGTGGGTGTCCTAGTGCACTGTTATGGTTCATGTTGGTGTCCTGATGCTCTGTTATTGTTCATGTGAGTGTCCTGGTGTTCTGTTATAGTTCATGTGGGTGTCTTCGTGCTCTGTTATGGTTCACTTGGGTGTCCTGGTTCACTGTTATGTTCTTGTTGGTGTTCTGGTGCTCTGTTATTGTTAATGAGTTTGTCCTGGTGCTCTGTTATGGTTCATTTGGGTGTCTCTGTTATGTTCATGTGGGTGTCCTGGTTCACTGTTATGGTTCTTGTTGGTGTTCTGGTGCTCTGTTATTGTTCATGTGGGTGTCCTGATGCTCTGTTATGGTTCATGTGGGTGTCTTGGCGCTCTGTTATGGTTTGGTTCATGTGGGTGTCCTGGTGCACTGGTATAGCTCATGTTGGTGTCCTGGTGCTCTGTTATTGTTCATGTGGGTGTCCTGGTGCATCGTTATTGTTCATGTGGGTGTCTTGGTGTTCTTGTATTGTTCGTGTGGGTGTCCTAGTGCTCTGTATTGTTCATGTGGGTGTCCTCGTGCTTTGGTATTGACAATGTGTTTGTTCTGGTGCTCTGTTATGGTCCATGTGGGTGTCCTGGTACTCTGATATGGTTCATGTTGGTGTATTGGTGCACTGTTATGGTTCATATTGGTGTCCTGGTGCTCTTTTATGGTTCATATGGGTGTCCTGGTGCTCTGTTATGGGCCATATGGGTGTCCTGGTGCTCTGTTATGGGCCATGCGTGTGTTCTAGTGCTCTGTTTTGGTCCATGTTGGTGTCCTGGTGCTCTTTGATTGTTCATATGGGTGTCCTGGTGCTCTGTTATGGTTCATGTTGGTATCCTGGTGCTCTCTTGTTGTTCACGTTGATGTCCTGGAGCTCTGTTATGTATCATGTGGATGTCCTGTTGCTCTGTTATAGTTCATGTTGGTGTTCTGATGCTCTGTTATGGTTTATGTTGGTGTTCTGGTGGACTGCTTTGGTTCATGTGGGTGTCCTTGTGGTCTGTTATTGTTCAAATGGGTGTCCTGGTGCACTGTTATGGTTCATGTGGTTGTACTGTTGCTCTTTTATGGTTTATGTAGGTGTCCTGGTGCTCTGTTTTTGTTAATGTGGGTGTCGTGGTGCTCTGTTATGGTTCATGTTGGTATCCTGGTGCTCTGTCATGGTTCAATTTGGTGTCCTTTTGCTCTGTTATGGTTCATGTGGGTGTCCTGGTGCACTGTTATGGTTCATGTGGGTGTACTGTTGCTCTTTTATGGTTTATGCAGGTGTCCTGGTGCTCTGTTTTTGTTCATGTGGGTGTCCTGATGCTCTGTTATGGTTCATGTTTGTGTCCTGGTGCACTGTTATGGTTCATGTTTGTGTCCTGGTGCACTGTTTTTGTTCATGTTTGTGTCCTGGTGCACTGTTATGGTTCATGTGGTTGTCCTGGTGCTGTGATATGGTTCATGTTTGAGTCCAGATGCTCTGTTGTGGTTCATGTGGGTGTCCTGTTGCACTATTATGTATCATGTGGATGTCGTGGTGCACTGTTAGGGTTCATGTGGGTGTCCTGGAGCTCTATTATGGTTCATGTGGGTTTCCTAGTGCTCTGTATTGTTCATATGGGTGCCCTGGTGATCTGTTATAGTTCATGTGGGTGTCCTGTTACTCTGTTATGGTTCATGTGGGTGTCCTTGTCCTCTGTTATGTTTCATGTGGGAGTCCTGGTGCTTTGTTATTGTTGATGTGGGTGTCCTAGTGCTCTGTTATGGTTCATGTGGGTGTCCTGGTGCTCTGTTATTGTTCATGTAGTGTCCTGGTGCTCTGTTATGTTTCATGTGGGAGTCCTGGTGCTTTGCTATTGTTCAAATGGTTGTCCTGGTGCTCTATATTGTTCATGTGGGTTTCCTGGTGCTTTCGTATTGTTAATGTGTTTGCTCTGGTGCTCAGTTATGGTTCATGTGGGTGTCCTGGTGCTCTGTTATTGTTCATGTGGGTGTCCTGATGCTCTGTTATTGTTCATGTGAGTGTCCTGGTGTTCTGTTATAGTTCATGTGGGTGTCTTCGTGCTCTGTTATGGTTCACTTGGGTGTCCTGGTGCACTGTTATGGTTCTTGTTGGTGTTCTGGTGTTCTGTTATTGTTAATGCGTTTGTCCTGGTGCTCTGTTATGTTTCATTTGGGTGTTTTGGTGCTCTGGTATGTTCATGTGGGTGTCCTAGTGCATTGTTATGGTTCATGTTGGTGTCCTGATGCTCTGTTATTGTTCATGTGAGTGTCCTGGTGTTCTGTTATAGTTCATGTGGGTGTCTTCGTGCTCTGTTATGGTTCACTTGGGTGTCCTGGTGCACTGTTATGTTCTTGTTGGTGTTTTGGTGCCTGTTATTGTTAATGCGTTTGTCCTGGTGCTCTGTTATGGTTCATTTGGGTGTCTCTGTTATGTTCATGTGGGTGTCCTGGTTCACTGTTATGGTTGTTGTTGGTGTTCTGGTGCTCTGTTATTGTTAATGCGTTTGTCCTGGTGCTCTGTTATGGTTCATTTGGGTGTCTCTGTTATGTTCATGTGGGAGTCCTGGTTCACTGTTATGGTTCTTGTTGGTGTTCTGGTGCTCTGTTATTGTTCATGTGGGTGTCCTGAGGCTCTGTTATGGTTCATGTGGGTGTCTTGGCGCTCTGTTATGGTTTGGTTCATGTGGGTGTCTTGGTGCACTGGTATAGCTCATGTTGGTGTCCTGGTGCTCTGTTATTGTTCATGTGGGTGTCCTGGTGCATCGTTATTGTTCATGTGGGTGTCTTGGTGTTCTTGTATTGTTCATGTGGGTGTCCTAGTGCTCTGTATTGTTCATGTGGGTGTCCTCGTGCTTTGTTATTGACAATGTGTTTGTTCTGGTGCTCTGTTATGGTCCATGTGGGTGTACTGGTACTCTGATATGGTTCATGTTGGTGTATTGGTGCACTGTTATGGTTCATATTGGTGTCCTGGTGCTCTTTTATGGTTCATATGGGTGTCCTGGTGCTCTGTTATGGGCCATATGGGTGTCCTGGTGCTCTGTTATAGGCCATGCGTGTGTTCTAGTGCTCTGTTTTGGTCCATGTTGGTGTCCTGGTGCTCTTTTATGGTTCATATGGGTGTCCTGGTGCTCTGTTATGGTTCATGTTGGTATCCTGGTGCTCTCTTGTTGTTCACGTTGATGTCCTGGAGCTCTGTTATGTATCATGTGGATGTCCTGTTGCTCTGTTATAGTTCATGGTAGTGTTCTGATGCTCTGTTATGGTTTATGTTGGTGTTCTGGTGCACTGCTTTGGTTCATGTGGGTGTCCTTGTGGTCTGTTATTGTTCAAATGGGTGTCCTGGTGCACTGGTATGGTTCATGTGGTTGTACTGTTGCTCTTTTATGGTTTATGTAGGTGTCCTGGTGCTCTGTTTTTGTTAATGTGGGTGTCCTGTTGCACTATTATGTATCATGTGGATGTCGTGGTGCACTGTTAGGGTTCATGTGTGTGTCCTGGAGCTCTATTATGGTTCATGTGGGTTTCCTAGTGCTCTGTATTGTTCATATGGGTGCCCTGGTGATCTGTTAAAGTTCATGTGGGTGTCCTGTTACTCTGTTATGGTTCATGTGGGTGTCCTTGTCCTCTGTTATGTTTCATATGGGAGTCCTGGTGCTTTGTTATTGTTGATGTGGGTGTCCTAGTGGTCTGTTATGGTTCATGTGGGTGTCCTGGTGCTCTGTTAATGTTCATGTAGTGTCCTGGTGCACTGTTATGTTTCATGTGGGAGTCCTGGTGCTTTGCTATTGTTCAAATGGTTGTCCTGGTGCTCTATATTGTTCATGTGGGTTTCCTGGTGCTTTCGTATTGTTTATGTGTTTGCTCTGGTGCTCGGTTATGGTTCATGTGGGTGTCCTGGTGCTCTGTTATTGTTCATGTGGGTGTCCTGATGCTCTGTTATTGTTCATGTGAGTTTCCTGGTGTTCTGTTATAGTTCCTGTGGGTGTCTTCGTGCTCTGCTATGGTTCACTTGGGTGTCCTGGTGCACTGTTATGGTTCTTGTTGGTGTTCTGGTGCTCTGTTATTGTTAATGCGTTTGTCCTGGTGCTCTTTTATGGGTCATTTGGGTGTTTTGGTGCTCTGTTATGTTCATGTGGGTGTCCTGGTGCACTGTTATGGTTCTTGTTGGTGTCCTGGTGCTCTGTAATTGTTCATGTGGGTGTCCTGGTACTTTGTTATTGTTCATGTGGGTGTCCTGGTGCTCTTGTATTGTTCATGTGGGTGTCCTGGTGCTTTGTTATTGTTCACGTGGGTTTCCTGGTGCTCTGTTATTGTTCATGTAGTGTCCTGGTGCTTTGTTATTGTTCATGTAGTTTTCCAGGTGCTCTGTATTGTTCATGTGGGTGTCCTATTGCACTGTTATGGTTCATGTTGGTGTCCTGATGCTCTGTTATTGTTCATGTGGGTGTCCTGGTGCTCTGTTATTGTTCATGAAGTGTCCTGGTGCTTTGTTATTGTTCATGTAGTTTTCCAGGTGCTCTGTATTGTTCATGTGGGTGTCCTAGTGCACTGTTATGGTTCATGTTGGTGTCCTGATGCTCTGTTATTGTTCATGTGGGTGTCCTGGTGCTCTGTTATTGTTCATGTGGGTGTCCTGATGCTCTGTTATTGTTCATGTGGGTGTCCTGGTGCACTGTTATGGTTCTTGTTGGTGTCCTGGTGCTCTGTTATTGTTCATGTGGGTGTCCTGGTACTTTGGTATTGTTCATGTGGTGTCCTGGTGCTCTTATATTTTTCATATGCGTGTCCTGGTGCTCTGTTATGGGCCATGTGGGTGTCCTGGTGCTCTGTTTTGGTTCATGTTGGTGTCCTGGTGCTCTTTTATGGTTCACATGGGTGTTCTGGTGCTCTGTTATGGTTCATATTGGTGTCCTGGTGCTCTTTTGTGATTCATATGGGTGTCCTGGTGCTCAGTTATGGGCCATGTGGGTGTCCTGGTGCTCTGTTATGGTTCATGTGGGTGTCCTGGGGCTCTGTTATTAGTCATGTGGGTGTCCTGGTCCTCTGTTATTGGTCATGTGGGTGTCCTGGTGCTCTGTTATGGGCCATTTGGTTTTACTTGTGCTCTGTAATGTTCATGTGGGTGCCATAGTGCTCTGTTATTGTTCATGTAGTGTCCTGGTGCTTTGCTATTGTTCAAATGGTTGTCCTGGTACTCTATATTGTTCATGTGGGTTTCCTGGTGCTTTCGTATTGTTAATGTGTTTGCTCTGGTGCTCGGTTATGGTTCATGTGGGTGTGCTGGTGCTCTGTTATGGTTGATGTGGGTGTTCTGGTGCTCTGTTATGGTTCATGTGGGTGTCCTGGTGCTCTGTTATGGTTCATGTGGGTGTTCTGGTGCTTTGTTATTGTTAATGCGTTTGTCCTGGTGCTCTGTTATGGTTCATTTGGGTGTCTTGGTGCTCTGTTATGTTCATGTGGGTGTCCTAGTGCACTGTTATGTTTCATGTTGGTGTCCTGATGCTCTGTTATTGTTCATGTGGGTGTCCTGGTGTTCTGTTATAGTTCATGTGGGTGTCTTCGTGCTCTGTTATGGTTCACGTGGGTGTCCTGGTGCACTGTTATGGTTCTTGTTGGAGTCCTGGTGCTCTGTTATTGTTCATGTGGGTGTCCTGGTACTTTGTTATTGTTCATGTGGGTGTCCTGGTGCTATTGTTTTGTTCATGTGGGTGTCCTGGTGCTTTGTTATTGTTAATGCGTTTGTCCTGGTGCTCTGTTATGGTTCATTTGGGTGTCTTGGTGCTCTGTTATGTTCATGTGGGTGTCCTAGTGCACTGTTATGGTTCATGTTGGTGTCCTGATGCTCTGTTATTGTTAATGTGAGTGTCCAGGTGTTCTGTTATAGTTCATGTGGGTGTCTTCGTGCTCTGTTATGGTTCACTTGGGTGTCCTGGTGCAGTTATGGTTCTTGTTGGTGTTCTGGTGCTCTGTTATTGTTAATACGTTTGTCCTAGTGCTCTGTTATGGTTCATTTGGGTGTCTCTGTTATGTTCATGTGGGTGTCCTGGTTCACTGTTATGGTTCTTGTTGGTGTTCTGGTGCTCTGTTATTGTTCATGTGGGTGTCCTGATGCTCTGTTATGGTTCATGTGGGTGTCTTGGCGCTCTGTTATGGTTTGGTTCATGTGGGTGTCCTGGTGCACTGGTATAGCTCATGTTGGTGTCCTGGTGCTCTGTTATTGTTCATGTGGGTGTCCTGGTGCATCGTCATTGTTCATGTGGGTGTCTTGGTGTTCTTGTATTGTTCATGTGGGTGTCCTAGTGCTCTGTATTGTTCATGTGGGTGTCCTCGAGCTTTGTTATTGACAATATGTTTGTTCTTGTGCTCTGTTATGGTCCATGTGGGTGTCCTGGTACTCTGATATGGTTCATGTTGGTGTATTGGTGCACTGTTATGGTTCATATTGGTGTCCTGGTGCTCTTTTATGGTTCATTTGTGTGTCCTGGTGCTCTGTTATGGGCCATATGGGTGTCCTGGTGCTCTGTTATGGGCCATGTGTGTGTTCTAGTGCTCTGTTTTGGTCCATGTTGGTGTCCTCGTGCTCTTTTATGGTTCATATGGGTGTCCTGTTGCCCTGTTATAGTTCATGTTGGTGTTCTGATGCTCTGTTATGGTTTATGTTGGTGTTCTGGTGCACTGCTTTGGTTCATGTGGGTATGCTTGTGGTCTGTTATTGTTCAAATGGGTGTCCTGGTGCACTGGTATGGTTCATGTGGTTGTACTGTTGCTCTTTTATGGTTTATGTAGGTGTCCTGGTGCTCTGTTTTTGTTAATGTAGGTGTCGTGTTGCTCTGTTATGGTTCATGTTGGTATCCTGGTGCTCTGTCATGGTTCAATTTGGTGTCCTTTTGCTCTGTCATGGTTCAATTTGGTGTCCTTTTGCTCTGTTATGGTTCATGTGGGTGTCCTGGTGCACTGTTATGGTTCATGTGGGTGTACTGTTGCTCTTTTATGGTTTATGTAGGTGTCCTGGTGCTCTGTTTTTGTTCATGTTGGTGTCCTGATTCTCTGTTATGGTTCATGTTTGTGTCCTGGTGCACTGTTATGGTTCATGTGGTTGTCCTGGTGCTGTGATATGGTTCATGTTTGAGTCCAGATGCTCTGTAGTGGTTCATGTGGGTGTCCTGGTGCACTATTATGTATCATGTGGATGTCGTGGTGCGCTGTTTGGGTTCATGTGGGTGTCCTGGAGCTCTATTATGGTTCATGTGGGTTTCCTAGTGCTCTGTATTGTTCATATGGGTGCCCTGGTGATCTGTTATAGTTCACGTGGGTGTCCTGTTACTCTGTTATGGTTCATGTGGGTGTCCTTGTCCTCTGTTATGTTTCATGTGGGAGTCCTGGTGCTTTGTTATTGTTGATGTGGGTGTCCTAGTGCTCTGTTATGGTTAATGTGTGTGTCCTGGTGCTCTGCTATTGTTCATGTAGTGTCCTGGTGCTCTGTTATGTTTCATGTGGGAGTCCTGGTGCTTTGCTATTGTTCAAATGGTTTCCTGGTGCTCTATATTGTTCATGTGGGTTTCCTGGTTCTTTCGTATTGTTAATGTGTTTGCTCTGGTGCTCGGTTATGGTTCATGTGGGTGTCCTGGTGCTCTGTTATTGTTCTTGTTGGTGTCCTGATGCTCTGTTATTGTTCATGTGAGTGTCCTGGTGTTCTGTTATAGTTCATATGGGTGTCTTCGTGCTCTTTTATGGTTCACTTGGGTGTCCTGGTGCACTGTTATGGTTCTTGTTGGTGTACTGGTGCTCTGTTATTGTTAATGCGTTTGTCCCGGTGCTCTGTTATGGGTCATTTGGATGTTTTGGTGCTCTGTTATGTTCATGTGGGTGTCCTGGTGCACTGTTATGGTTCTTGTTGGTGTCCTGGTGCACTGTTATTGTTCATGTGGGTGTCCTGGTACTTTGTTATTTTTCATGTGGGTGTCCTGGTGCTCTTGTATTGTTCATGTGGGTGTCCTGGTGCTTTGTTATTGTTCACGTGGGTTTCCTGGTGCTCTGTTATTGTTCATGTAGTGTCCTGGTGCTTTGTTATTGTTCATGTAGTTTTCCAGGTGCTCTGTATTGTTCATGTGGGTGTCCTAGTGCACTGTTATTGTTCATGTGTGTGTCTTGGTGCTCTAATATTGTTCATGTGGGTGTCCTGATGCTCTGTTATTGTTCATGTGAGTGTCCTGGTGTTCTGTTATAGTTCATGTGGGTGTCTTCGTGCTCTGTTATGTTCATGTGGGTGTCCTGGTGCACTGTTGTGGTTCTTGTTGGTGTTATGGTGCTCTGTTATTGTTCATGTGGGTGTCCTGGTGCACTGGTATAGCTCATGTTGGTGTCCTGGTGCTCTGTTGTTGTTCATGTGGGTGTCCTGGTGTTTCGGTATTGCTCATGTGGGTGTCTTGGTGTTCTTGTATTGTTTATGTGGGTGTCCTGGTGCTCTGTTATTGTTCATGTGGGTGTTGTGGTGCTCTGGTATTGTTCATGTGGGTGTCCTCGTGCTTTGTTATTGATATTGTTTGTTCTGGTGCTCTGTTATGGTCCATGTGGGTGTCCTGGTACTCTAATATGGTTCATGTTGGTGTCCTGGTGCACTGTTATGGTTCATATTGGTGTCCTGGTGCTCTTTTATGGTTCATATTTGTGTTCTGGTGCTCTGTTATTGTTCATGTTGGTATCCTGGTGCTCTGTTGTTGTTCATGTTGATGTCCTGTAGCTCTGTTATGGATCATGTGGATGTCCTGTTTCTCTGTTATAGTTCATGTTGGTGTTCTGATGCTCTGTTATGGTTTATGTTGGTGTTCTGGTGCACTGCTTTGGTTCATGTGGGTGTCCTTGTGGTCTGTTATTGTTCATATGGGTGTCCTGGTGCACTGTTATGGTTCATGTGGTTGTACTGTTGCTCTGTTATGGTTTATGTAGGTGTCCTGGTGCTCTGTTTTTGTTCATGTGGGTGTCGTGGTGCTCTGTTATGGTTCATTTTGGTATCCTGGTGCTCTGTTATGGTTCAATTTGGTGTCCTGGTGCTCAGTTATGGTTCATGTGGGTGTCCTGGTGCACTGTTATGGTTCATGTGGTTGTCCTGGTGCTGTGATATGGTTCATGTTGGGGTCCAGATGCTCTGTTGTGGTTCATGTGGGTGTCCTGGTGCTCTGTTGTGGTTCATGTGGGTGTCCTGGTGCACTGTTATGGTTCATGTGGTTATCCTGGTGCTGTGATATGGTTCATGTTTGGGTCCAGATGCTCTGTTGTGGTTCATGTGGGTGTCCTGGTGCTCTGTTATTGTTCATGTGGGTGTCCTGGTGCACTATTATGTATCATGTGGATGTCGTGGTGCACTGTTAGGGTTCATGTGGGTGTCCTGGAGCTCTGTTATGGTTCATGTGGGTTTCCTTGTGCTATGGTATGGTTCATGTGGGTGTCCTGGTGCTCTGTTATTGTTCATGTGGGTGTCCTGGTGCTCTGTTATTGTTCATTTGGGTGTTCTGGTGCTCTGTTATTGTTCATGTGGGTGTCTTGGTGCTCTGTTATTGTCCATGTGTGTTTCCTGGTGCTCTGTTATTGTTCCTAGGGATTTGGTCTGGGTTCGTGTCCTGGCCAGGGAGGATTGACTGGGCTTCAAACCTTACCTGTATGCCTCTGTTCACACAGCAGTGAATGGATACCTGGTTGTAGAATTATTTAGCGGGTCGTATTCTGGGGAAAATTAAGATTAGGAACCTGCCCGAAAAGTTATGGGTGCTAGTGGCTGGACAAGAACGTAAGAACTGAGTAAATTCGAAGGATCCCTGATGAGGGTTCGAACCTATGGGGTGGGTGCTCCCACATTCTCAATCTGGACTTAAGTGAAAGCTTCAGGAAACCCTCGTGTGTTCAGTAGAACTCCAGGTTGCAATCACTTTACCATGTCGTGGTGTAGTCGTTCAGAGAGTATGACTGGGTACACCCAGCACATAGGTTAAAATCATCACCAGTGCTTCTATGGATATTCTCGTGATGCTGTTATGTTAGTGTGTTACTCTCTGTGTAATAATATTATTTATAATAATATTTTATGAAAATGCATTCCATGTTTTTTTATATATTATCTAAATGAAAATAAGTTTTAGTTTTTTGTATTTCGTTGATTATAGATGAGTGTGTGTTTATGCTTGCTCTTTGTTCTTATTGTTTGTTTATTATTTTTAATGGTGTTTGTATGTGTTAATAGTGCTTAATTTGTCTTTATGGTGATTATTTGATGTTTTGAATCCTTGCTTGTTGTGTTGGTCTGCTTATTTGTCTTCACTGTGTTCTTGTTGGCTATTGTTTTACTTGGTAGTGTTGCAGGACCATGTCCATGTTGGCTGGGGGTGGTCTCAGCCCCCCCTCAACCACACCCCCTGAGATTCAATCTAAAGTTGTAATCTGTGTGATGGCGCCCGAATTAACCCCCTCCCAAGTCATCATCCCAAACCCCCCTCCTTCCTTCCCTTCCATCATCTCTCAATCCATCTTTTATCCATCATCTTCCAGTTGCGTCAGCCAGGGCTGGGAGTGTAGAGCTTGGCCTCCCTACCCGTTCTGTACTGGTAGGTAAGCACTAGTAGGTAGGTCACCCAAGCGGGGGGGGGGGTGTGGAGAACTTCTTTCGAGTGTTTTGTTTCGAATGTTCTGGAAGTTATCAAGCTAAGAAACAAGTTTCTTGAAGAATTTTTTGGTGTAAATATTTGGAATGAGCGAGTATGTTGTGGTGGAGGCGCACATGTTTGGTTAGGCGCCATCTCCTGGACCCCGGCTGGTCTATGGTTGGTCATCTAGACGTGTGTGTGTGTGTGTGTGTGTGTGTGTGTGTGTGTGTGTGTGTGTGTGTGTGTGTGTGTGTGTGTGTGTGTGTACTCACCTAGTTGTACTCACCTAGTTGTGTTTGCGGGGGTTGAGCTCTGGCTCTTTGGTCCCGCCTCTCAACCGTCAATCAACAGGTGTACAGATTCCTGAGCCTATCGGGCTCTGTCATATCTACACTTGAAACTGTGTATGGAGTCAGCCTCCACCACATCACCCCCTAATGCATTCCATTTGTCAACCACTCTGACACTAAAAAAGTTCTTTCTAATATCTCTGTGGCTCATTTGGGCACTCAGTTTCCACCTGTGTCCCCTTGTGCGTGTTCCCCTTGTGTTAAATAGACTGTCTTTATCTACCCTATCAATCCCCTTCAGAATCTTGAATGTGGTGATCATGTCCCCCCTAACTCTTCTGTCTTCCAGCGAAGTGAGGTTTAATTCCCATAGTCTCTCCTCGTAGCTCATACCTCTCAGCTCGGGTACTAGTCTGGTGGCAAACCTACGAACCTTTTCCAGTTTAGTCTTATCCTTGACTAGATATGGACTCCATGCTGGGGCTGCATACTCCAGGATTGGCCTGACATATGTGGTATACAAAGTTCTGAATGATTCTTTACACAAGTTTCTGAATGCCGTTCGTATGTTGGCCAACCTGGCATATGCCGCTGATGTTATCCGCTTGATATGTGCTGCAGGAGACAGGTCTGGCGTGATATCAACCCCCAAGTCTTTTTCCTTCTCTGACTCCTGAAGAATTTCCTCTCCCAGATGATACCTTGTATCTGGCCTCCTACTCCCTACACCTATCTTCATTACATTACATTTGGTTGGGTTAAACTCTAACAACCATTTGTTCGACCATTCCTTCAGCTTGTCTAGGTCTTCTTGAAGCCTCAAACAGTCCTCTTCTGTTTTAATCCTTCTCATAATTTTAGCATCGTCCGCAAACATTGAGATAAATGAATCGATACCCTCCGGGAGATCATTTACATATATCAGAAACAAGATAGGACCGAGTACAGAGCCCTGTGGGACTCCACTGATGACTTCACGCCAATCGGAGGTCTCACCCCTCACCGTAACTCTCTGCTTCCTATTGCTTAGATACTCCCTTATCCACTGGAGCACCTTACCAGCTACACCTGCCTGTCTCTCCAGCTTATGTACCAGCCTCTTTGCGGTACTGTGTCAAAGGCTTTCCGACAATCCAAGAAAATGCAGTCCGCCCAGCCCTCTCTTTCTTGCTTAATCTGTGTCACCTGATCGTAGAATTCTATCAAGCCTGTAAGGCAAGATTTACCCTCCCTGAATCCATGTTGGCGATTTGTCACGAAGTCCCTTCTCTCCAGATGTGTTACCAGGTTTTTTTCGCACGATCTTCTCCATCACCTTGCATGGTATACAAGTCAAGGACACTGGCCTGTAGTACAGTGCCTCTTGTCTGTCGCCCTTTTTGTATATTGGGACCACATTATTGTGTGTGTGTGTGTGTGTGTGTGTGTGTGTGTGTGTGTGTGTGTGTGTGTGTGTGTGTGTGTGTGAGTAGTGGTGACGGTGTCAGATAGACCCTACCTTATAGGGAAATCAGAGGTGGTGGTGCCAGATAGACCCACCCCATTTTAGGTCATCAGAGGCGGGTGTGCCAGTAGCAGCCACCAAAAAAAGTGTAGATAGGGATCTAGAAGGGTACAGCTATATCCATGTGTTTTATACACAAAAGTATGGAGATATGTATATAATATGTATATAAACTGTATATAAAATGCCAGTAGTAATAATAATAATATACAGGGGTGCCAGCTGCGTCCACCAAAAAAAGTGCGCCGTCAGTCTGTCTCTATCGGCAGGTGAAAAATCAGGTTTCCACATAGTAGGGAGGTCCCCTCCTCTACCCCTCCCCACACCAGACGGCCTTGTCTGTACCATAAGAGAGGCCTGCCCGTCAAGTGGGGTTAAAAGGACATATACTCAAGGTTACATATACTCAAGAATAAGAGAAGATAAAAGAAATAGCCAATATGTTTTATTAATTATATTAACAAAGTATATAAGGTCTTAAACATATTCATATTTATATAATATCATAATCCAAAATCACTCATCCTCCATAATAGTGTCTAACAAGATCTCTCCTCCTTGCCCATAGGTCCGTTGTAGGATCTTCCTCCTCCCCCTACTGCCCCTCCCCCTGAGCTGAAGATGATGACTCACAATCTGGGGTGTGAATGGAGCAGGACGGTTCTTCTCCAGGTAGGGGACTACTGATGCCATGTCGTTCTTCCTCGCTTTGAGGTCCATTGACGTCACTACTTTTACTCTCGGAGAGCATTCCTTGGAGAGAAATGTTGGGGTGGGATTCTGGTGGAATATCTGGCTGTTGTATTTATTTAGGTAAAAGTGCTTATCATCAAATGCACTTAAACCCTATTAGTATTGAAAGTGGTAACCATCTGCCCTCCTACATTCCTAATTTGAGAATATTGAAAACAATTTACTACTTATTACTGTGTAGGTTTTTTTTTAATATGGTTGTATGTTAAAGATTTTTGCGCAGCACGGGGGATACCCTTGGCGGTAATGGAATTGGAATTGTCATGTAATAACAAACTATATATCTTTGGTTTCAGGGCCACCACTTCGAGGATGTGGCAGTCTGAAACTTCTGACTTAATAAGTCCTAAAACACCCATTTTAGAAGGGTCATACAGGGGGTGAGTTTTAGGGAAGATACTTGTATCCATCCATGACTTAAGGGGCTCTACCCCCATCTCCCTAAAGACGTCATCCATCACTAAACTAAAAATGAAGCTGTCCGTATCGCTGTACACCAGTTGTGCCATATCTGCATAGTGATTCTTAAGTACCTTGAACCAAAAATGGTACAGACTGTATTTTGCCAGCTCAAGAATCTGGAAGCCAATGTAATTAGGGTGAGTAAATTTAATGAATGGTCTGGAACTGATGGACAATAATTTATTGTCATCTAAATGTACCATACATTTAAAGCGTGGATTCTTCACCTTCCGTAAAAAGACCTTGGCAGAAGTCACTTGTTTGGTGTCAATGGGCAGGGTTCAGTAGAGTTTTACCAAAAACACTGTTTGTTAACAATTTAAATAGTGTTTTTCCTATCTTGGCTAGTGGAGGCATTTCTGTTGTTAACATTGGTGTTAACAAACTCTGCCATAAACTCTGTCTGGTCGAACTCATAAATGCTGTGTACAGTCTCTACTTTAAGACCTATCTCAATAAATAGCTGTGAAAGGTGTAGAGATATGAAATAATTTTTTTTTTAGATGATCACCAACCAGATTCATATTTTTTTTGGTGGGGGTAGTTTTGTAATGTTATTTATTTGTAACAGTCCTTTACTAAATGGTTAGATATCTGCCATACTTATTTCCTTATGGTGTAAACATAGGGGCAGATCATCTGTTAGTCTAGCTATTTCAGGTTGTATGTGTTTGGTGTCAATTAAGAGCCAATAATCTTTGTTAGATGAGAAAGGTTGTTCCTTCATTATCTTCCCTTCACTAATGATACGTTAGTCTCCTTAGCCCCCCATAGGGCAATATTTTAGTCATACAACTCCCATAAAGGGAGTTAAAATCTAAATCAAGTAAAAAGGAAGATCTATCCTCCTGAGGGTTAAAAGATGGGTTGACGTAGCAGTTGTTAGCTCTGACGTAACGTCTAACTGCAGTTGTAAAAACCCCTCGTATGTTTTGTGACAACAATAGATTGTGTAACATGACATCTGGACTTAACTCCAACGATATTTTGCTACTTTTTAAGAAGCAGTCGTAAGAGTAGCCCGGAAGGCTACAATAATGAGTAAATTCTAATGAATAGATGTCTTTTAGAATTATCCTGTGGTGGGTAAAAATGTCAGCCAGTAAACCAACGTCACTCCTTAAATAAACAAGGAGATAGTCCTCTAATGTCCTACATGCTGTGGTCTTCCATACTAATTTATAATGTCTATATTCTTCCAAACTGATGCCTGTTTGTTTAGGGAACTGTAAAACATTTCAATAGGAGGGAGTGTTGCATCATTAAAGCAGCCGATTTTTGTGGCATATTCATAAGGGAAAAACTGCTTACCCTTCAAGAGCAGGTGGTGACTCTCTTTGGGTAAATCTTCTATCGTTGAGCGAGTGAATGTTAAAGGGCTGACCGAATCAATGTGGGTCTTTGTTAGGGACGAAAGACTACCTGTAATAAAAGCCAGCAGATCAAGAAATTTAAGCTTCCCTATTTCTACCTTAAGGAATTTTGTACCCTGATGTATAAAAATATTGCTCTTAATATTTGAACCCATCCCAAACTCCCTCAAAATTAAGCCCATGTAAGAAGCCATATTGTGTATAATTAAGACTAAACTATCTAGAGCATCCCTGTGGCAGAGGTTGCAGTAATTACACTGGGCACCAATATAATTGAGCTTTTCCCTAAGGTGGTCATGATGTTGAACCTTGTGATTGAAGGGGTAAATACCCTCTCACAAAACTGGCAGTGTGTCTGTCTCCTAAAATGAACAATTTCCTCAAGAGACATGTCTATTTCATAATGAGGGAGGATGGATCTGATAATTTCCCATTTGGTGCCTACTTGCACCATGAAAGGTGTGACGCTGTCCACCCCAAAATAAGTAAATTTATCAATGACGAGTGGTTCCTATCAACAATTATATAGCTGTATGCTATAGGCAGTTGAGTGTATGCTATAGTGGTAGTGGTAGTGGAGTAGTCTCCGTGGTGTAGTGGTAAGACACTAGCCTGGCATTCCGCGAGTGCTTTGTCATGGGTTCGTATCTTGGCTGGGGAGGATTTACTGGGCGGAAATCATTAACTGCAGCCTCTGTTTAACGCAGCAGTAAAATGTGTACTTGGTTGTAACAACGGTTTCTCTCGGCGGGGATCGTATTCCAGGGAGCTGCCTGAAACGCTGCACGTACTAGTAGCTGTACAAGAATGTAACAAGTCTTGTATATATCTCAAAAAAAAAAAGATCTATGTATGGCTGTGACAGAATTGAGACAATCCTCGGTGCTTAAGTAGCGCTCGAAGTCGAAATATGCTACACGGGATGGGGGTAACCTTTCCCTGTATTTTTAAAATGAAGGGTGTCCCCCTCCTGAGGGTAAATAATTTTCTGAGTGATGTCACAGGAAGATGTATGATTTGCGAGATCACTAGAATTATGATATTCCGAAAAGCAGGTTCTACAGAACACAGTCTTTCGTCTTTGGCTGCGAGTAAAGTTCTGTAGGAACTTGTTAAACTTCTTGATGAGTGCCACACGAGACTCCCCCAGCAACAATATTGGCACTATGACCGAGTATTGACTACTACCACGTCGGCAAAGTGAGACGTGATAGGCCCCATCAGCACCTTTGTGTATTGAATACAAAAAAATGGAGAGTTTATTTCTATTCTCCCATTTTGAGATATCCTCTCATGAGAGAGAGGGAAGGATAAATGGTCGCATTTGACCATTTTCCTAACCCTAATGTGATATTCTACAAGTCTCCCTATATGCCTCCATTTCCACCCTTGTTGTGATGCCAGAAAACCAGCTATGCACTGAATGATGCATGTTCTATTGTTACCAGAGAGATTTGGGTTGAAGACCTCATGTCGTCCCCTTAAAAAGGGGGGATATTGGACATAATTTCCCAATATAGACCATACACTAGCATTACAGATAACGATTTTGAGGAAACCAACATTATAAATGATAAATCCTTCTGTTTCTGAAAGGAGATCCTCCAGACGTGTAATCATATAATCCACCCAACTATCAATATGAATGCCCACCTCCTCAAGTGTTACCAGTCTAGCGGGTGTAGTTATAAAGTGTTCCCTATAGTCATCATGTTCTGTAAAACGTTGTTTTAAAAGTATTATTTTTAGCTCAAGTAAGATTTTAAATGATGAAATAAAATTGCCATGTCCTGCAAGAGAATTCATGTAATTCTCTATTTCGGTGGAGAAACACTCCCTAAAATTACTTAGTAACCATATAGGGTCTGTAGGATAGACTGTAGGGATGGAATATCCCATTCTAGTAAAGAGATCCCCCAGAGCCCCCTTCCGTATTAATTAAGTGGGGGGTGGGCAATAACTTATTCCCCATCTGAGGAATTTCCGTCACATATTAGTTCCCTATCTTGAATGCTACCATGAGGTCTAAGACCACTAGAATCTGGCTGAGAGATGTCATCACCATCAGCAACATCATTATCATCACTCATCACTTAAACACTCTCCTCCTCCTGATTTGTACTGGGGTGTCTAACTCCACTACTGCCTAAGAGGGTATTGTCACGCTGTGCTTTGTCATGCTGTGTTTTGTCATATTTTCCCAACCCAAGCTGCCCCTGTGATGTATTTACCAGCTTCTGAACTGCTCCTGGAAAATAATAATAATAATAATAATAATAATAATATAAAGGTGACACCTCTAAGTGAGAGTGAGGGCTCAAGATGGTATTACCACACAAGAAGCCTACAAAACCAGCGTCTTATGTAGGAAGGGTAGGCGACCGACAATTACCTCCTGACAAGAAAAATAGCATATAAATTTATATATACACACGCACACATACTCACTCACTCACTCATGCACACACACACCCCTCCCCCTCAAAATATTTCACAATTGGGGAAATAAATAGCCGTAAATAAATAAGACCATACCTCCGCTACAGTATGTCCGATGATCCCCACTGGACTGAATACGGACAGTTTCCCCAAAAAAGAGGCACAGAAAAATTGTGTGGACGAAGTGGGGGGGATGACCCCCACCCACAGATGCTGTAGATATTCCCCTGTTGCAACGTCACTCTTTACCTATATATATATCCATAACCTTTAGGCATTTGTCTTGTATTGTATGTTTTGTAACCTTTAAATACACAATAAAGGAAAAAAAATGGGAAGGGGGTGGTAGGAGAAAAGCACACAGAAACTGTATAGGAGGGGACCTACATTCCCTCCAATGCGTTATGTGGTGTGGTTTCCTCCGAGGCTATGGGTCCCCATTCTTCCAGCCAGAGGTGGTACTCCCTTCCCTTTTATATATATATATATATATATATATATATATATATATATATATATATATATATATATATATATATATATATATATATATATATATTATTAAATATGACCGAAAAAGTAAGATTAATAATTTTAACACGAATTTTCTCAATCTTTCGTACATTATGCTTCACTGTTGGAGGTAAATCAAAAATCACTTCTCCAAAATTCATTTTTATTTCTAGTCTGACGCGACACGGGCGCGTTTCGTAAAACTTATTACATTTTCAAAGACTTCACAAATACACAACTGATTAGAACTTGCGTTTCCCTGATTTTATATCTACATTTGAGTGAGGTGGGAAGGGTGATGTGGCATTACATTTGAGTGAGGTGGGAAGGATGATGTGGCATTAACACAAGACAGAACACTAGAGGATATTAATAGGGTATTAAAAGTATCAACACAAGACAGAACAGAAACAATGGGTATTGAATAGAAGTGTTTGTAGAAAGCCTATTGGTCCATATTTCTTGATGCTTCTATATTGGAGCGGAGTCTTGAGGTGGGTAGAATATAGTTGTGCAATAATTGGCTGTTGATTGCTGGTGTTGACTTCTTGATGTGTAGTGCCTCGCAAACGTCAAGCCGCCTGCTATCGCTGTATCTATCGATGATTTCTGTGTTGTTTACTAGGATTTCTCTGGCGATGGTTTGGTTATGGGAAGAGATTATATGTTCCTTAATGGAGCCCTGTTGTTTATGCATCGTTAAACGCCTAGAAAGAGATGTTGTTGTCTTGCCTATATACTGGGTTTTTTGGAGCTTACAGTCCCCAAGTGGGCATTTGAAGGCATAGACGACGTTAGTCTCTTTTAAAGCGTTCTGTTTCGTGTCTGGAGAGTTTCTCATGAGTAGGCTGGCCGTTTTTCTGATTTTATAGTAAATCGTCAGTTGTATCCTCGGATTTTTGTCTGTAGGGATAACGTTTCTATTAACAATATCTTTCAGGACCCTTTCCTCTGTTTTATGAGCTGTGGAAAAGAAGTTCCTGTAAAATAGTCTAATAGGGGGTATAGGTGTTGTGTTAGTTGTCTCTTCGGAGGTTGCATGGCTTTTCACTTTCCTTCTTATGATGTCTTCGATGAAACCATTGGAGAAGCCGTTATTGACTAGAACCTGCCTTACCCTACAGAGTTCTTCGTCGACTTGCTTCCATTCTGAGCTGAGCTTCCATTCTGAGCTGCTTCCATTATTAATCTTACTTTTTCGGTCATATTTAATAATATATGTCTACAGGAAAGACTGCTACCAAAATATACTATATATATATATATATATATATATATATATATATATATATATATATATATATATATATATATATATATATATATATAATGCACAGACTACCCTATTCCAGTAGCTGAAGTTTATAACTTTTTAGACACTCAACCCACCAGGGGACTCGAACACTGGCCAACAAGGTGGCAGTTGCATGCTGTATCCACTACACCATACTTCAAAGCCATAAGAGAGGTAGGAATTCTGGGGTATTTAACCAACCAGAACTCCAATCCTCTCCCAGGCAATGAGATAGTGTGGGACCTCTAATGCTCTTTCATCGGTTCCTGTTATATGGGAAAACTCAGTGCCAAATGCTTAATGCACAGACTACCCTATTCCAGTAGCTGAAGTTTATAACTTTTTAGACACTCAACCCACCAGGGGACTCGAACACTGGCCAACAAGGTGGCAGTTGCATGCTGTATCCACTACACCATACTTCAAAGCCATAAGAGAGGTAGGAATTCTGGGGTATTTAACCAACCAGAACTCCAATCCTCTCCCAGGCAATGAGATAGTGTGGGACCTCTAATGCTCTTTCATCGGTTCCTGTTATATGGGAAAACTCAGTGCCAAATGCTTAATGCACAGACTACCCTATTCCAGTAGCTGAAGTTTATAACTTTTTAGACACTCATCCCACCAGGGGACTCGAACACTGGCCAACAAGGTGGCAGTTGCATGCTGTATCCACTACACCATACTTCAAAGCCAAAAGAGAGGTAGGAAGCCTGGGAGAGGATTGGAGTTCTGGTTGGTTAAATACCCCAGAATTCCTACCTCTCTTATGGCTTTGAAGTATGGTGTAGTGGATACAGCATGCAACTGCCACCTTGTTGGCCAGTGTTCGAGTCCCCTGATGGGTTGAGTGTCTAAAAAAATATATATATATATATATATATATATATATATATATATATATATATATATATATATATATATATATGTCGTACCTAGTAGCCAGAACGCACTTCTCAGCCTACTATGCAAGGCCCGATTTGCCTAATAAGCCAAGTTTTCATGAATTAATTGTTTTTCGACTACCTAACCTACCTAACCTAACCTAACCTAACTTTTTCGGCTACCTAACCAAACCTAACCTATAAAGATAGGTTAGGTTAGGTTAGGTAGGGTTGGTTAGGTTCGGTCATATATCTACGTTAATTTTAACTCCAATAAAAAAAAATTGACCTCATACATTATGAAATGGGTAGCGTTATCATTTCATAAGAAAAAAATTAGAAAAAATATATTAATTCAGGAAAACTTGGCTTATTAGGCAAATCTGGCCTTGAATAGTAGGCCAAAAAGTGAGTTCTGGCTACTAGGTACGACATATATATATATATATATATATATATATATATATATATATATATATATATATATATATATATATATATATATATATATATATATATATATATATATATATATATATATATGTCGTACCTAGTAGCCAGAACGCACTTCTCAGCCTACTATGCAAGGCCCGATTTGCCTAATAAGCCAAGTTTTCATGAATTAATTGTTTTTCGACTACCTAACCTACCTAACCTAACCTAACCTAACTTTTTCGGCTACCTAACCAAACCTAACCTATATAGATAGGTTATGTTGACCAGACCACACACTAGAAGTTGAAGGGACGACGACGTTTCGGCCCGTCCAGGACCATTCTCAAGTCGATTGTGATGAGGAGGTAGAGACAGGCAATAAATAGGCAAGAGAGAGTTGAGGAGGGAAGTAAGGTGTAGGGGATAGTAGTAATAATGAAAACTGCAGAGGGCCTATTGGCCCATACGAGGCAGCTCCTATTATAACCACCAAATGAGGAGATAGTAATAGGAAAAAGAAGAGGATAGCAAGGGAGCGTAGGAGAAGACAATGAACAGAAAAAAGGGGAGAAGAGACAAAGAAAGATAAATGGAAGGGGTAAGCTTATGTTAAGTCACGTTTGTTAGAAAGATTAGAGCATTTGAGTATATACTGTGAAAGGGAAGAGTCCACAGCAACAAAGCCACGACTCAAGTTCATGTTGAGGAATCAGACCGATAGCTGTGGGCAATTCACTCCGGCGTCTCGTCGATAAGGCTGCTGCTAGAGCAGTTAGTCAGGCAGCAGCCGACTTGCTGAAGCCAAAACAGCTTGGGTTTGGCATTCCTCAAGGGTGTGAGGCAGCGGCTCATGCAGCTAGAGCCTACATTGCCAACATTACGAATGAAAAAGCTTTGATAAAGCTGGACTTCAAAAATGCTTTCAGTCTGATTAGAAGGGATGCAGTACTCAGTGCAGTTCATCGTCTTTTTCCTTCCCTCTACCCGTTTGTAAACTCATGCTACAGCAAGAATCTAACTCTGTTTTTTTGGGAACATGAAATTGAATCACAAGAAGGTTCCAATAGGGTGACCCCCTTGCTCCTTTTCTTTTCTGTCTAGTTATCAAGGAAGTCACTGATAACCTGTCCAGTGAGCTCAACATTTGGTTTTTGGATGATGGTACTCCAGCTGGCTCCCCAGCCTCACTCTTGGACGACATAAGAATAATTCAGGAGGAAGGAGCAAGCCTAGGCCTCACCCTGAACCCTTCCAAGAGCGAAATAACCTCCACCAACCAGCACATAATAGAGCAAATAAAGGTTGTTTTGCCTGACGTTCATACAACCAACCCTGAGGACAGCACACTCCTAGGTGCTCCTCTTGGAAGGAATGCCATCGACGGGGTCCTTGGTAAGAAGATCACTGACCTGAAGAGGATGAACGAGAGGATTGAAGACATCGATGCTCATGATGCACTTTACCTCATCACCAGATACTTGTCCCTCCCCAGGATGACCTACTTTCTAAGATGTTCGCCATCTTTCAACAATATTAAATTAGAAGAGTACGACAGCTTGCTGAAATAAACATTAGAAAAAGCCCTCAATCTTTCCCTCAGCGACTTACAGTGGAAACAGGCCTCCCTTCCTGTCAGACTCGGGGGCCTTGGCGTGCGCACAGCAACACAAATTGCTGTACCAGCGTTCCTGTCCTCTTCAGTGGGGTCTGACAACTTGGTGAAGGAAATCCTACCTGAGCACCTAGTTCAACAGGCAGGGGTACATGATCCCAGCTTTACAGACTGCACAACCAAATGGGTGTCTCTCGCAGGACCAGCACCCCAACCACCGCCTTCTGAAGCCCATAAGGAATCCAGCTGGGATCGCCCCATTGCCGACCAAGAAGCTGCGACTTTGCTAGAAGCTGCGACAACACCACATGACACTGCCCGACTTAGAGCTGCAGCAGCTCCCAATGCAGGTGATTTCCTATTAGCAACCCCAATGTCGGCACCCGTCTCTCACCGCAGGCCATCCGAATTGCCGTAGCTCTCCGCCTCGCTGCCCCAATCCACACCGAATACAGGTGTATTTGCGGCGAGGCAGGGGCCGACAGATACGGACGGTATGGCCTTCTCTGCCAAAGAACAGGAGGATGGCATGCAAGACACGGCGAGGTCAATGACATTATTAAGAGAAGCCTTACCAAAGCCGGTTGTCCAGCAGAGAGAGAGCCCCGTTACCTAATGTCCCACAACTCTGATGAGCCTGTCGGTCGCCCAGACGGAATCACGGTGAACCCCTGGAAGAATGGTAGACAGTTGGTGTGGGACTACACTTGCGTTTCAACTTTAGCCAACACCTATGTTGACTTCAGTGCACCCCAAGCAGGAGGAGCTGCCAATCACTGGGAAGCGGACAAGTCACGTAAATACAGAGACCTTGAGCACCACTACAATTTTGTCCCCATTGCCTCAGAGACACTTAGTGCCTGGAGTAAAAGTGCTGCTAGCTTTTTGAAGGAGTTGGGGTCTAAGCTAATCGAAACAACTAGAGACCCTAGAGCTGCCAGTTTTCTTTTTCAGCGCCTTAGTGTGGCAATCCAGAAAGGAAATGCTCACTGCATCCATGGTTCCTGCCCGCCATCTGAGGAGCTGGAGGAGCTGTTCAACTTGTGACAAGCAGCCTTGTACCCTGCATGTAATCAATATTGTAACTTTTGTTGTGTAATGACATTTTCAAATAAAGTTAGATAAATATACACACATACCAAAAGAATAGGGGTTTTAGGAGAAGAAAATATCAAAGTGTTCAGTGAGGATCCACAAGGTCTTCTCTGAGTAGTCTTTATTTTCTTCTCCGTGGCTATGGGTCCCTATACTTGCACCCTATATATATATATATATGAATATGTATATAAGTATATATATATATAACTGAAAACTCACACCTCAGAAATGACTCGAACTCAAACTGCCAGGAGCAACGCAACTGGTATGTACAGGGACGCCTTAATCTGCTTGACCATCACGACCGAACATAAGGAAGTGATAGCCGAAGCTATTTGAACCACTTCCCTGCTGGCACTCGGATGGTAATCTTGGGCATAGCATTTTATCAAATCACCTCATTCTTTGGGGCACACGTGAGGAACACAAATGCAAACAAGCCTGAATGGTCCCCAGGACTATATACAACTGAAAACTCACACCCCAGAAGTGACTCGAACCCATACTGCCAGGAGCAACACAACTGGTATGTACAGGGACGCCTTAATCCGCTTGATCCGAGTGCCGGCGGGGAAGTGGTTCAAATAGATTCGGCTATCACTTCCTTATGTCCGGTCGTGATGGTCAAGCGGATTAAGGCGTCCCTGTACATACCAGTTGCGTTGCTCCTGACAGTATGGGTTCGAGTCACTTCTGGGGTGTGAGTTTTCAGTTGTATATAGTCCTGGGGACCATTCAGGCTTGTTTGCATATATATATATATATATATATATATATATATATATATATATATATATATATATATATATATATATATATATATATATATATATATATATATATTCGGTCATATATATATATATATATATATATATATATATATATATATATATATATATAAATATATATATATATATATATATATATATATATATATACATATATATATATATATATATATATATATATATATATATACATATATATATATATATATATATATATATATATATACATATATATATATATATATATATACATATATACACTGACCTAAAGAGAATGCAGGACAGGATTGACAAGATCGATGCCCATGATGCTCTCTTTCTCCTTACAAGATGCCTGTCTCTCCCTAAGTTGACCTACTTTCTGAGATGTTCTCCATCCTACAGCAGCCCTAAGTTAAATGTGTATGACACCCTTCTGAGGTCCATGCTGGTGAAAGTCCTGAACCTGCCATTGGACGACCCTCAGTGGGAGCAAGCAACCCTTCCTGTAAGACTCGGCGGCCTTGGTGTCCGCACAGCCTCCCAAATTGCTCTACCAGCCTTCCTTTCCTCCTCTCATGCATCGCACGACCTCGTCAGAGATGTTTTACCTGCAACCCTGAGAGATTCAGCAGGAATACACGATCCTACTTTCACTGAATGTTCAAATCAGTGGAATGTTCTTGCAGCCCCAGCAACCATTATAGAGCCAACAAAACAACACAAACAGTCCAGCTGGGACCACCCTCTAGTGGAAAAAGTAGCTGATGCCATGCTAAGCGTCGCAACATCAGACAAGGAGAAAGCCCGCCTCAGAGCAGTGCGTGCCCCCCATGCAGGAGATTTCCTCCTGGCAGTACCCATGTCTGCAATGGGCACGCGCCTAGATCCAGAATCCCTTCGTGTAGCAGTGGCCCTCCGCCTTGGTGCCCCAATTCACACTGAATACAAGTGTATTTGCAACAGGGTGGAAGCAGACCAATACGGACTGCATGGGTTGCATTGCGGAAGCACAAAGGGCTGGCATGCAAGACACAACGAGGTCAATGACATCATCAAGAGAAGCCTCGTCTCAGCTGGGTGCCCAGCGGAGAGAGAACCTCGCCTCCTAGGGGTCCAAAACCCGGATTTCCCAGCACTTCGCCCTGATGGCATCACCATATACTCATGGAAGGAGGGTAGACAGTTGGTGTGGGACTACACATGTGTATCCACCCTGGCTGACACCTATGTACACTTCGGAGCTGATCAAGCAGGTGGGGCGGCCAACCACAGGGAAACAGCAAAATCACTCAAGTACAGGCGACTGGAAGGTCAATACCTCTTTGTTCCCATAGCGTCTGAGACGCATGGCCCCTGGGGCAAGAGTGCCTTGGGATTTCTCAAGGAATTGGGGTCCAAGCTCATTGACGTCACCAGAGACCCAAGGGCTTCCAGTTTTTTTATTTCAGCGTCTCAGTGTGGCGATCCAGAAGGGAAATGCTTGCTGCGTCCTCGGTTCCTGTCCAGAAGCGGAGGAGCTTCAAGAGATCCATAACCTTTAGGCATTTGTCTTGTATGTTTTGTAACCTTTAAATACACAATAAAGGAAAAAAAAAAAAAGGGAAGGGGGTGGTAGGAGAAAAGCACACAGAAACTGTATTGGAGGGGACCCACATTCCCTCCAATGCGTTATGTGTGGTTTCCTCCGAGGCTATGGGTCCCACTTCTTCCAGCCAGAGGTGGTACTCCCTTCCCTATTTTATATACATATATATATATATATATATATATATATATATATATATATATATATATATATATATATATATATATATATATATATATATATATACATATATATATATATATATATATATATATATATATATATATATATATATATATATATATATATATATATATATATATATATATATATATATATATGACCGAAAAAGTAAGATTAGCAATTCTAACACGAATTTTCTCTATCATTCTTACGTTTCTTTTCACTGTTGATGGGTAATTCAAAGATCAATTCTCCAAAATTCATTTTTATTTCTAGTCTGACGCGACACTTGAGCACGTTTCGTAAAACTTATTACATTTTCAAAGACTTTAGTTTACAAACACACAACTGAAACTGAATAGAGCTTACACATCTTCGAGGTTTATATATACATTTGGGTGAGGTGGATGAGGTGAAAAACGAACTTTCAACAATGGGTATTCAATGGGTATTAAATTCCAACACAAGACAGAACACGAAACAATGGGTATTGAATGGGTATTAAATTCAAACACAAGACAGAACACGAAACAATGGGTATTGAATGGAAGTAATTGTAGAAAGCCTATTGGTCCATATTTCTTGATGCTTCTATATTGGAGCGGAGTCTTGAAGTGGGTAGAATATAGTTGTGCATTAATTGGCTGTTGATTGCTGGCGTTGACTTCTTGATGTGTAGTGCCTCGCAGACGTCAAACGCCTGCTATCGCTGTATCTATCGATGATTTCTGTGTTGTTTGCTAAGATTTCTCTGGTGATGGTTTGTTTGTGGGAAGAGATTATATGTTCCTTAATGGAGCCCTGTTGTTTATGCATCGTTAAACGCCTGGAAAGAGATGTTGTTGTCTTGCCTATATACTGTTTTTGTTTAGGCTTACAGTCCCCAAGAGGGCATTTGAAGGCATAGACGACGTTGGTCTCTTTTAAAGCGTTCTGCTTTGTGTCTGGAGAGTTTCTCATGAATAGGCTGGCCGTTTTTCTGGTTTTATAGTAAATCGTCAGTTGTATCTTCTGATTTTTGTCTGTAGGGATAACGTTTCTACTGACAATATCTTTAAGGGCCCTTTCCTCCGTTTTATGGGCTGTGGAAAAGAAGTTCCTGTAAAATAGTCTAATAGGGGGTATAGGTGTTGTGTTAGTTGTCTCTTCAGAGGTTGCATGGCGTTTCACTTTCCTTCTTATGATGTCTTCCACGAAACCATTGGAGAAGCCGTTGTTGACTAGGACCTGCCTTACCCTACAGAGTTCTTCGTCGACTTGCTTCCATTCTGAGCTGTAGCTGAGGGCACGGTCGACATAAGCGTTAACAACACTCCTCTTGTACCTGTTCGGGCAGTCACTGTTGACATTCAGGCACATTCCTATGTTTGTTTCCTTAGTGTAGACTGCAGTGTGGAAAACTCCGCTCCTTTCCATGACTGTTACATCTAGAAAGGGCAGCTTCCCATCCTTCTCCATCTCGTAAGTGAAACACAACACAGAATTCTGCTCAAATACCTCCTTCAGCTCCTGCAGATGTCTGACATTAGGTACCTGTGTAAAAATGTCGTCAACATACTTGCAGTATATGGCCAGTTTCATGTTCATTTCGACTAAGATTTTTTGCTCGATGGTACCCATGTAGAAGTTTGCAAACAGCACACCTAGGGGAGAACCCATGGCGACCCTATCTACTTGCTTATACATGTGCCCATCCGGGCTCAAGAAGGGTGCCTCTTTAGTACAAGCTTGGAGTAGTTTCCTTAGACTGTTTTCTGGTATGTCAAGAGGAGTACAGGCCGGATCACGGTACACTCTGTCGGCTATCATCCCGATAGAGGCACCCTTCTTGAGCCCGAATGGACACATGTATAAGCAAGTAGATGGGGTCGCCATGGGTTCTCCCCTAGGTGTCCTGTTTGCAAACTTCTACATGGGTACCATCGAGCAAAAAGTCTTAGTTGACATGAACGTGAAACCGGCCATATACTGCAGGTATGTTGACGACATTTTTACACAGGTACCTGATGTCAGACATCTGCAGGAGCTGAAAGAGGCATTTGAGCAGAATTCTGTGTTGCGTTTCACTTACGAGATGGAGAAGGATGGGAAGCTGCCTTTTCTAGTTGTAACAGTCATGGAAAGGAGCGGAGTTTTCCACACTGCAGTCTACACTAAGGAAACATACATAGGAATGTGCCTGAATGCCAACAGTGACTGCCCGGACAGGTACAAGAGGAGTGTTGTTAACGCTTATGTCGACCGAGCCCTCAGAAACAGCTCAGAATGAAAGCAAGTCGACGAAGAACTCTGTAGGGTAAGGCAGGTCCTAGTCAACAACGGCTTCTCCAATGGTTTCGTGGAAGACATCATAAGAAGGAAAGTGAAACGCCATGCAACCTCTGAAGAGACAACGAACACAACACCTATACCCCCTATGAGACTATTTTACAGGAACTTCTTTTCCACAGCCCATAAAACGGAGGAAAGGGTCCTGAAAGATATTTTCAGTAGAAACGTTATCCCTACAGACAAAAATCAGAAGATACAACTGACGATTTACTATAAAACCAGAAAAACGGCCAGCCTACTCATGAGAAACTCTCCAAACACAAAGCAGAACGCTTTAAAAGAGACCAACGTCGTCTATGCCTTCAAATGCCCTCTTGGGGATTGTAAGCCTCAAAAAAACAGTATATAGGCAAGACAACAACATCTCTTTCCAGGCGTTTAACGATGCATAAGCAACAGGGCTCCATTAAGGAATATATATTCTCTTCCCACAAACAAACCATCACCAGAGAAATCTTAGCAAACAACACAGAAATCATCGATAGATACAGCGATAGCAGGCGGCTTGACGTCTGCGAGGCACTACACATCAAGAAGTCAACACCAGCAATCAACAGCCAATTAATGCACAACTATATTCTACCCACTTCAAGACTCCGCTCCAATATAGAAGCATCAAGAAATATGGACCAATAGGCTTTCTACAATTACTTCCATTCAATACCCATTGTTTCGTGCTCTGTCTTGTGTTTGAATTTAATACCCATTCAATACCCATTGTTTCGTGTTCTGTCTTGGGTTGGAATTTAATACCCATTGAATACCCATTGTTGAAAGTTCGTTTTTCATCTCATCCACCTCACCCAAATGTAGATATAAACCTCGAAGATGTGTAACGCTCTATTCAGTTTCAGTTGTGTGTTTGTAAACTAAAGTCCTTGAAAATGTAATAAGTTTTACGAAACACGCTCAAGTGTCCCGTCAGACTAGAAATAAAAATGAATTTTGGAGAATTGATCTTTGAATTATCATCAACAGTGAAAAGAAACATAAGAAAGATAGAGAAAATTCGTGTTAGAATTATTAATCTTACTTTTTCGGTCAGATTTAATAATATATGTCTACAGGAAAGACTGCTACCAAAATATACTAATATATATATATATATATATATATATATATATATATATATATATATATATATATATATATATATATATATATATATATATAAATATATATACATATGTATATATATATATATATATATATATGTATATATATATATATATATATATATATATATATATATATATATATATATATATATATATACATATATATATATGTATATATATATATATATATATATATATATATATATATATATATATATATACATATATATATATATGTATATATATATATATATATATATATATATATATATATATATATATATATATATATATATATATATATTATGTACCAGAGGTGGTACCCTCACAAAATTTTATATATATATATATATATATATATATATATATATATATATATATATATATATATATATATATATATATATATATATATATATATATATTTTTTTTTTTTTAAAGTTTGTGAGGGTACCACCTCTGGTGCCAATGTGGGGACCCATAGCCTCGGAGAAGAAAATAAAAAGTATTCAGAGGAGACCTTGTGGTTTCTCACTGAACACTAATATTATCTCCTACCACCCCCATTCTTTTGTATGTACACATATATATTTACTTTATTTGAACTTTGTTACAAAAAAGGAGTTACATATGGGTTACTAAGATGGTTATCAGAGGTTGTCGAGTTCCTCCAGCTCCTCAGATGGCGGGCAGGAACCCTGGATGCAGTGCGCATTTCCCATCTGTATCGCCACAGTGAGGCGCTGGAAAAGAAAGCTTGCAGCTCTTGGGTCCCTTGTTGTTTCAATGAGCCTAGAACCCAGTTCCTTCAAAAAACTGGTAGCACTTTTACCCCAAGCGCCGAGTGTCTCAGAAGCAATGGGGACAAAAT
>NC_091157.1:20208097-20235597 GCF_040958095.1 Procambarus clarkii | reverse complement strand
CTAGTAGCCGAGTGTTAGCAGAGCCCCGGACCACCCACCCCCACGTGACAATATATATATATATATATATATATATATATATATATATATATATATATATATATATATATATATATGTTTCATTGAATATGACCGCATATTCTGTATTTATTATTTTCTGGTTTAGGGCTTCTATCCCTCTAACTATTTTCTTAGCATCAGGGCTTATTTGAAATAGGAGTTCTCCAAAACTCATTTTCGTACTTTTAAGGTGAAGAAAAGAAGTGATTTACTATAGAGTGTATTACACTTATTTGTATAATTTGCACGACGTTTCGAACCTCCATGGTTCATTCTCAAGTGAACAGATCTTACAATACTAGTTGATTTTATACCCGCATTAGGTCAGGTACCTGACCTAATGCGGGTATAAAATCAACTAGTATTGTAAGATATATATATATATATATATATATATATATATATATATATATATATATATATATATATATATATATATATATATATATATATATATATATATATATATATATATATATATATATATATATATATATATATGACAATGTCAGACCACGGAGGAAAATGAAACAGGAATTTTCTTAAGTACTTTCGTATATTAAATACATCTTCAGAAGGAAGATGATTCCTTCTGAAGATGTATTTAATATACGAAAGTACTTAAGGAAATTCCTGTTTCATTTTCCTCCGTGGTCTGACATTGTCACATTCTGAATCACGTGTTTATTTTCGTGATACACACACACACACACACACACACATATATATATATATATATATATATATATATATATATATATATATATATATATATATATATATATATATATATATATATATATATATATATATATATACATATATATATATATATATATATATATATATATATATATATATATATATATATATATATATATATATATATATATATATATATATATTGTTGGGGTTTCACCTCTCTACCCTTACTCTTATTCTCTGGGGTGAGCAATAGTTATGCTCAAGGTCACTCACCGTAGCCCTGCGGGTCTTCACTCGATCCTCACGGCGCCACTGCACGCCAGGAGAGTCTCCCAGTCAATCTTAACGGCCTCTGATTAAGAAAGAGTGAGAACACGACTCGTTCACTTGACTGTCGTGTGCCCTCCCCAACAATCGGGCTCTACGGTTAACCACAAGGTCGCCAACTGGTGTTTTAGGTGGCCAGTAACACCATCAGTGGACTGGTGGAATTAGTGGTAGCCTTGGCAAGGTCACACTCAAAAGATCAGGAATCAGGCAGGCACTTATTGTTATCACTCTATGCTTACCAGTATAATATAGCCACAAGATCAATGGAGGGGATGATATAAACACAAAGATAGTTTTGTATTTTACTTAAAATGTATGAAAGATGTCACAAAGGCCAAACAATAACAAATAAATCAACTGATCCTGACGCGGCCGGTAATTCCCACGAATAGTCTGCGATCACTAGGTGGCAACACCTCCCCCTCCTCATCAAGTGTCAAGAACAGCTGATCGCCTGGCCCCCGCGCGGAAGCTCTTTGCTTGTTTTCTAGATTCACGCGCGCTGTTTCTTTAAATTCTCCAATATTACTAGAAACTTGCACACTCGATATTGGCACAAATAGACCGTATTACTCAGTTACACTGTACTCAGGCTCAAACAGTCTTTTCTACAATCAATGCTACAATGACTCACTGTAATGGCTTTACATTGTTCTTCACTCAACAATATATTATGAACTATTAACACTGGAGTTTTCAGTACTTTCTCTCGTGGGCAATAACGCAATAATTCACTGTACTCACAAACGACTTATCACTGCATGAACATAGCATATATAATGTAGGTACATCAAATATCAATACATGGAAAATAAATGATTTCTGGGCACACAGCCTAACTTTCAAATACTGGCATAATATTATATATAATTTACCACTATATGTTCATATCAAAATCTATAGAAAGATATACACAACACAGTAAATTTATCACTTGTTCCTGGTGCCTGTACACACCAATAATCAACATGAATATTACAAGCACTCTTGATAGTACTGTCTAGCACACTGGTGCTTTATCGTGACATGGGTGAGACTTGCTCACGACATATAAAATCCTCAGGCAAGATAATATAGCCGAATAACATAGCTAACTAAAGGGGAATGGGGAGGGAACTAGAAACACCTACTTCACCCTATCCTCCGATGAGAGTCGAGATGTAGCTCCTGGTCCTCGTGTCGGGAACGCCCCCACACACACGTCGTCGTGTCCTACCAGAGCCTCTCGTCGTCCCACCGTTTAGCGCGTCGTCTCCGTGCCTCCTCACTGCAGGTCCGTCCTCCTTCTTAACTTCTTGAAGGTTGGAGTCGGTCTCCTGGCTGTCGTCTTCTCCCAGCAACGGCTGTCGCCTACGTCTCAGCTACAGTCGTCTGGTTTCCCCAAATAGTCCTCTCTTCCTCAGCTACCCAGTGGCTCTG
The DNA here is from genome assembly GCF_040958095.1 of Procambarus clarkii. Classification (NCBI taxonomy): domain Eukaryota; kingdom Metazoa; phylum Arthropoda; class Malacostraca; order Decapoda; family Cambaridae; genus Procambarus; species Procambarus clarkii. Next base: position 20,233,083 of record NC_091157.1, on the reverse strand, counting down.
TCAGCCACTACGCTGTCACGAACTGGTGAATTGCCACATACGTCACTGCACGGCTTCACTGCTTCTTGCACAGCACCTGACTGGAGCACTTGTTGCTCAAATAACCGTCAATTCCCTCTTCTGGTTCGACACATGAACTAGGGAAGACTTCTCAGAGTACTGGCGGACTTCAGGTGACGCGTAAATCCACGGGAGCGGGAAACAACTGTCCAACTGACAGGACCACTCGTCGCACGTCCGACCTCTATGACGTGTCGTGTCTGACTGATGGCGCCAGCCCGGCTCGCGGGCCGGACCCCCTTCCTTCGTGACGTCACTTTCGTCACGGGAGGTTTTCATTGGCTCCCGGTGCCACATTGCTGTCGGTGACCAATCCGGTGCCACTGACGTCACACGGTTTTGGCGGGAGATCAGGGAGGCAAGCGCCATCTTGGCTCCCTAAAGGGCCTATACCACAGGCCAAAATATTACTATTTCACAAATTTCTCGGCTCTCCGAGAACACTCCACTCTCTCCCATATATCAAATTGTAGCCTGCAACGTAGAGAACGCTTGGGAAAAGTAGACATGACTCTTACTGCAGGCGTGGGAGAATTACAAGGGGTGGGGGGGGAACACCGGCACATACCCATCCCCTTAAAATAAGAGTCATGTCTCATTAGTGTATGCGGGATAGGGCGTCCGCTACTACGTCGTCCTTCCCCTTGATGTGCTTGACCTTGATCCTTGTCAGACTCTCAGTGCTGGTGAGACTGGTGCCGTCCGCCCTGGACCACTTACTTTCCTCCTCCGGGAGTTCTTGGTCCCTCGGTACACTCAGACCCTTCTTCCGCTGGGTTTCTCGGGTATCCGTTCCGTCCTGCTTGGCGGCTCTTCTTTCCACATTGAAAAAAGTTCTTAGGCGGTCTGCGTGACACACCTGTTTCTTCCGGGGTCCATCCGGCTTCCCAATCTCGTACGACACTGGACCCAACCGTCGCAGCACTCGGTATGGTCTCTTGAACCGCGACTTGGTCACCTTACCTTTACCTGGCAGCACAACCATTACTTTGGATGTGGCCTGAAAATCCCTCTGCGCAGCTCTCCTGTCGTACCACTCCGACATCTTACGCTGCGCCTTCTTCAGGAGTTTCCTAGCCAGTTCCTTCGCTCGAGTGAGACGTTCTTTGAACTTCTGGACATATTTATTCACCGTTCCCACGGTCGCTCCTGGTGTCCATCGTTCCTTCATCATGAATAGCATGGCATATATAATATAGATAAATGGAAAGTAAGCCTTCTCAGGACCCACACGTCCTCCTTCGGCCTTACTAACCAATTCGGGGAACTCCTCCTGCTGTAACTCTCCGAGACGAGTGCGGTTTACCCCTGGAGAACTGGTGAGGGTCACTTGCAACTCACCATTCGGGCTACCTTCGCCCTCCGCTCGTTCTCTGGGTCCTACGCAGAGGTGATCTGTTCCCAGGCTGTCAGTCGTCTCCTCAGCCCCATCAGATCCACAACCTCCTGGTTCTTCACGTTGCCTCGGTGTCACAGTACAAACGGGGATCGCCACTGGTGCGATTCCCTTCTCGTCCTCACAGGCGTTCAACTCTCCGCCTGTCTCCTTGTATTGTTCTATGCACTCTTCGCCTTTCACGAGATGGGGGAGGACGTATCCTCCACACGCATCATTCCCCAAGATGACCTGTGCCTCCATCTTGGGCATTGATGTACAGACTCCCACCACTAGGGTCTGGCAGCCATATTCGGAATTTAAAGTTACCTGGTGTAGGGGCATCCTCACTGGGCCTCCCACAGTGGTCACACTTGCCACCCCCACACTGGTACTCTTGTAACCCTCGGGGAAGAGGGTTTCACTTACCAGGGTAAAATCAGCCCCGCTGTCTCTTAGCATCTTCACGGGGATGGGGTCTGCGACCCCCATCCTTACGGTTCCTTGACACATGAATGGGTGAACTTTCTTCTCCCCATTCAGCACGGGTTCATCCCGCACTCCCTCGGCCCTCTGGTCCTCGAACATCACTAAAGCAACGTGTCCCCGCTGCTTAGGGCGTCTGCATTCCCGCGCGACGTGTCCGGGTATTCTGCAGTTGTAGCAGCGGCCCCTCGGCGGAGACCATCCGCCACCGCTCGCCTTAGCACTGCCTCCAGAGACCGTCGCACCCTGTGTCTTTCCCGCCTCACTTGTCGTTTCTTTCGCTGCAGTAACAGTTCCCGAGCTCTCAGCTTGGTTCTCCTCTATCGGCTCTACAGTACCTTTTGATCCTCGGGTGTTCCAACTTGAGAGGTGGGATTTGGGAGAACTCGCTCCTGTCCTCCATCCATCCGTCCTTCTATAACTCCTATCGTTTCCGACGTATGCGGGTGGTCGGTTCTGTCCCTCTCGGCGTGGGCGTAGGGCTTCTTCTAACATGTCGGCTCGGTCGGCTGCGGCCCTCAGGTCCTTTATGTCCGCCTCCTTTACCCTCATCCTGATCTCAGGAGGGAGCACGGACATAAACTTTTCCATGACCATGAGTTCCTTGACCTCTTTGGCCGACCCCGCTTCTTCAGAGTCCAGCCACTTAAGGAACTTTCTTTCCATGTCCCTCGCCGTCTCCGCATACGATTTTCCTGGCGACCGGGTACATTCTCTAAACCTCTTTCTGTAACACTCTGGCGTGAGTTTAAAGGAACGGAGCACAGCTCGTTTTACCGCATCGTAATTAGTGCATTCTTGGAAGTCGAGCATAGTGAAGGCTTGGCGAGCTTCACCTGTGAGCCTCCCTTGGACCAACTCCGCCCACTCCGCCCTCGGCCACCTCTTCATAGCAGCAACTCTCTCAAAGTGATCGAAGAAACTTTCGGCTTCACTAGGCACAAAGACCGGCAGGTCTCGTTCCCTCACTCGTCGGTCTTCCTGTGGCGGGGCAGGGGCACCTAGTCCCAGTTCAGCTCGCTTCAGCTCCACCTCCTTGTTGGCTTCTATTTCCTGTTGTCTCATCCTAATTTCTTGTTCTCGTTCTTCCCTGCGTAGCTGTGCTTCTCGTTCCTCACGCTGCATCTGTGCTTCTCGCTCCTCACGCTGCATCTGTGCTTCTCGCTCCTCACGCTTCATCTGTGCTTCTCACTCCTGTTCTTCCCGGCGCAGCTGTGCTTCTCGCTCCTCACGCTTCATCTGTGCTTCTCGCTCCTGCTCTTCTTTGCGCTGCTGTGCTTCTTCTCTCCTCAGCTGCGCTTCTGCTTCTCGCTCTTCTTTGCACTGCTGTGCTTCTTCTCTCCTCAGCTACGCTTCTCGCTCTTCTCTGCGCTGCTGTGCTTCCAGCTGCAGCTTCATTATTTCCAGCTTAATGCTGTGCCTGCTGCCGCTGGATCCCCTGCTGCTTCCACCAATACTCAGGTGTTCACCCACACTGGCAGGTGTTTGGGGCCGTTCCTCCCCCAAAGCTTCATCTCGAGCCCTGAGCTGAGCCATTATCTCTAGTCTTCTTTCTGCCACCCAGGCAGATTTCAGCTTTATTCCAAAATGATCCGCTATAGCCTGTAACTGTGCCTTGGTGCACTCTTCCAGCACCTGTGCATCTCTAGAGTCAATAAACCTGGTTACTTTATCATCCTCCATCTTGTGCTATGAGTGATAACCTGCACCTGATCTCTAACACCACTGCCAAGTACCACCACTGCAACCTTTACTTCGATCTAGATCCTGGCAAGGTCGCCAATGTTGGGGTTTCACCTCTCTACCCTTACTCTTATTCTCTGGGGTGAGCAATAGTTATGCTCAAGGTCACTCACCGTAGCCCTGCGGGTCTTCACTCGATCCTCACGGCGCCACTGCACGCCAGGAGAGTCTCCCAGTCAATCTTAACGGCCTCTGATTAAGAAAGAGTGAGAACACGACTCGTTCACTTGACTGTCGTGTGCCATCCCCAACAATCGGGCTCTACGGTTAACCACAAGGTCGCCAACTGGTGTTTTAGGTGGCCAGTAACACCATCAGTGGATTGGTGGAATTAGTGGTAGCCTTGGCAAGGTCACACTCAAAAGATCAGGAATCAGGCAGGCACTTATTGTTATCACTCTATGCTTACCAGTATAATATAGCCACAAGATCAATGGAGGGGATGATATAAACACAAAGATAGTTTTGTATTTTACTTAAAATGTATGAAAGATGTCACAAAGGCCAAACAATAACAAATAAATCAACTGATCCTGACGCGGCCGGTAATTCCCACGAATAGTCTGCGATCACTAGGTGGCAACACCTCCCCCTCCTCATCAAGTGTCAAGAACAGCTGATCGCCTGGCCCCTGCGCGGAAGCTCTTTGCTTGTTTTCTAGATTCACGCGCGCTGTTTCTTTAAATTCTCCAATATTACTAGAAACTTGCACACTCGATATTGGCACAAATAGACCGTATTACTCAGTTACACTGTACTCAGGCTCAAACAGTCTTTTCTACAATCCATGCTACAATGACTCACTGTAATGGCTTTACATTGTTCTTCACTCAACAATATATTATGAACTATTAACACTGGAGTTTTCAGTACTTTCTCTCGTGGGCGATAACGCAATAATTCACTGTACTCACAAACGACTTATCACTGCATTAACATAGCATTTATAATGTAGGTACATCAAATATCAATACATGGAAAATAAATGATTTCTGGGCACACAGCCTAACTTTCAAATACTGGCATAATATTATATATAATTTACCACTATATGTTCATATCAAAATCTATAGAAAGATATACACAACACAGTAAATTTATCACTTGTTCCTGGTGCCTGTACACACCAATAATCAACATAAATATTACAAGCACTCTTGATAGTACTGTCTAGCACACTGGTGCTTTATCGTGACATGGGTGAGACTTGCTCACGACATATAAAATCCTCAGGCAAGATAATATAGCCGAATAACATAGCTAACTAAAGGGGAATGGGGAGGGAACTAGAAACACCTACTTCACCCTATCCTCCGATGAGAGTCGAGATGTAGCTCCTGGTCCTCGTGTCGGGAACGCCCCCACACACACGTCGACGTGTCCTACCAGAGCCTCTCGTCGTCCCACCGTTTAGCGCGTCGTCTCCGTGCCTCCTCACTGCAGGTCCGTCCTCCTTCTTAACTTCTTGAAGGTTGGAGTCGGTCTCCTGGCCGTCGTCTTCTCCCAGCAACGGCTGTCGCCTACGTCTCAGCTACAGTCGTCTGGTTTCCCCAAATAGTCCTCTCTTCCTCAGCTACCCAGTGGCTCTGTCAGCCACTACGCTGTCACGAACTGGTGAATTGCCACAGACGTCACATACGTCACTGCACGGCTTCACTGCTTCTTGCACAGCACCTGACTGGAGCACTTGTTGCTCAAATAACCGTCAATTCCCTCTTCTGGTTCGACACATGAACTAGGGAAGACTTCTCAGAGTACTGGCGGACTTCAGGTGACGCGTAAATCCACGGGAGCGGGAAACAACTGTCCAACTGACAGGACCACTCGTCGCACGTCCGACCTCTATGACGTGTCGTGTCTGACTAATGGCGCCAGCCCGGCTCGCGGGCCGGACCCCCTTCCTTCGTGACGTCACTTTCGTCACGGGAGGTTTTCATTGGCTCCCGGTGCCACATTGCTGTCGGTGACCAATCCGGTGCCACTGACGTCACACGGTTTTGGCGGGAGATCAGGGAGGCAAGCGCCATCTTGGCTCCCTAAAGGGCCTATACCACAGGCCAAAATATTACTATTTCACAAATTTCTCGGCTCTCCGAGAACACTCCACTCTCTCCCATATATCAAATTGTAGCCTGCAACGTAGAGAACGCTTGGGAAAAGTAGACATGACTCTTACTGCAGGCGTGGGAGAATTACAAGGGGGGGGGGGGAACACCGTCACAATATATATATATATATATATATATATATATATATATATATATATATATATATATATATATATATATATATATATATATATATATATATATGTCGTACCTAGTAGCCAGAACGCACTTCTCAGCCTACAATTCAGGGCCCGATTTGCCTAATAAGCCAAGTTTTCCTGAATTAATATATTTTCTCAAATTTTTTTCTCATGAAATGATAAAGCTACCCATTTCATTATGTATGAGGTCAATTTTTTTTTATTGGAGTTAAAATTAACGTAGATATATGACCGAACCTAACCAACCCTACCGAACCTAACCTAACCTATCTTTAAGGGTTAGGTTAGGTTAGGTAGCCGAAAAAGCTAGGTTAGGTTAGGTTAGGTAGGTTAGGTAGTCGAAAAACAATTAATTCATGAAAACTTGGCTTATTAGGCAAATCGGGCCTTGCATAGTAGGCTGAGAAGTGCGTTCTGGCTACTAGGTACGACATATATATATATATATATTTATATATATATATATATATATATATATATATATATATATATATATATATATATATATATATATATATATATATATATATATATATATATATATATATATATATATATATGTCGTAGCCAGAACTCACTTCTCAGCCTAATATGCAAGGCCCGATTTGCCTAATAAGCCTAGTTTTCATGAATTAATGTTTTTTCGACAACCTAACCTACCTAACCTAACCTAACCTAACGTTTTCGGCTACCTAACCTAACCTGACCTATAAATATAGGTTTATAAAAAGACGCGCCTATTCGAATGAAACGTTGTTTCAAAATTTCAGAGCAATCGGTGAAGAACTTTCGGAGATAGGCGATTATGCCCAAACGAACATTTCCATACAGGCTACTACATACTTTAAACATGCTTCACCTGTGACAGGATAAAATATGCTTTTCTTTAAAAAAAAAGCGCCATCTGTTGGACGTAAGAGCAACACTTGCTGTAATCTCCGAAAGTTCTTCACCGATTGCTTTGAAATTTTGACACAACGTTTCATTCGAATAGGCGCGTCTATTTATATACCTACTATAAAATTGCCATCCCCGTGACAAGCAAACACATGCGTTTCTGAAAAACTGTGCAATCTGTTGCCCATAATAGCAATATGCTCGCAGTCTATATAAATAAAATGTAAATGTTCGTTTGTTCAAAATCGTTAATCTCCGAAAGTTCTTCACCTGATTGCTTTGAAATTTTCACACAATGTTCCATTCGCCCCTAGGAAAAAAACCTGTTTTTATTGCATATTTCGACGTTTCAGCCGGATTGGAGCGGCTTTACGTGTACGTCTTCATTCGGTAATATAAACTAAAAATCAAGAACATTTTAGTTAATTTTAATGAAAACACATTGATTTTTATTTTTTGTATTTGAAATACCATTTTCATATAACTTATTAATAATCTAAATAACACGAGACCTATCTATATGATTTGAAGTAAAAATCCTGGAATTTGGTTATGTAGTCACTTTTTTTAAATTTTTAATGTTATGTGATTTAGGTAAAAATATTCGAATTCACTAATATTTCGATACTACTTCAGGTTTTCTCACGATATCTGATTTGGCCTACAAATCTTAGAATTCCGCATAATATTGTGTTTAAGTAAGTTTTCTATCATTATGTTATGTACTACAAATGAACGTATTTAGCAATATTTTGACGTCTTTCATCGTTATTTCGTTTGAGTGATTTGAACCACATATGTCCGATTTATGCAATATTTTGCAGTTTTTCCATGTTTTTAAGGATTATCAGTTTATTGTTATTAATTCATTACATATACGACAAATATGATGTATACACGTAATTAATTGTAAATTGAAATAAATTAATTATTTTCAATCAATCATTCGTACCTCGTTAAAATAGCGAGTACGATATTGATTAGGAGAGAAACCCTGTTATTATTGCATATTTCGACGTTTCAGCCGGAATAGAGCGGTTTTACGTGTACATCTTCTTTCGGCAATAAAAATTGAAAATCAAGAACATTTTAGGTAATTCTAATGAAAACACATTGCTTTTTATCGTTTGCATTAGAAACAACATTTTCATATGCCTAGTTAATAATCTAAATAACATGATACCTATCTATGTGATTTGAAGTTTATTCTATCTTCTTTCTCGCTTCTTTTACTAGTTAGCTTCTTTCGGTAATATAAACATAAAAACAAGAACATTTCAGTTAATTCTAATGAAAAGATATTGATTTTTATCGTTTGTATTGGAAACAACATTTTCATATGCCTTATTAATGATCAAAATAACACGAAACCTAGCTCTATGATTTGAAGTAAAAATCCACGAATTTAGTTATATAGTCATTTTTTTTTATTTTTAATGTTGTGCGATTTAGGTAAAAATATTAGAATTTCCTAATATTTCGATACTACTTCAGGTTTTCTCACGATATATGATTTGGCCTACAAATCTTAGAATTCATCATAATATTGCGTCTAATAAGTTTTCTTCTATCATGTTTTGTACTAAAAATCATCGAATGTAGCAATATTTTGACGTCTTTCATCGTTTTTTCATTTGGAGTGATTTGAACGAAATTTATGCAATATTTTGCAGTTTTCAACGTTTTTAAGGATTTTCAGTTTATTGTTATTAATTCATTACATATACGACAAATATGATGTATACACGTAATTAATTTCAAATTCAAATTAAATTCATTATTTTCAATCAACCATTCGTACCTCATTATAATAGCGAGTAAGATATTGATTAGGAGAGAAACCCAGGTTTTTATTGCATATTTCGACATTTCAGCAGGATTGGAGCGCTTTTACGTGTAAGTCTTCTATCGGTAATATAAACCGAAAATCAAGAACATTTTAGTTAATTTTAATGAAAACACATTGATTTTTATCGTTTGTATTGGAAACAACACTTTCATATGCCTTATTAATAATCTAAGTAAAACGAGACCTATCTATATGATTTGAAGTAAAAATCCTCGAATATGGTTAATTAGTCACTTATTTTAAATTATTAATGTTGTCTGATTTAGGTAAAAATATTCGAATTTACTAATATTTCCATACTAATTCAGGTTTTCTCACGATATATGATTTCGCCTACAAATCTTAGAATTCCGCATAATATTGCGTTTTAGTAAGTGTTCTTTCATTATGTTTTGTACTAAAAATCAACAATGATAGCAATATTTTGACGTCTTTCATCGTTATTTCGTTTGCGTGATTTGAACTAAATATGTCAGATTTTTTCAATATTTTGCAGTTTTCCACGTTTTTAAGGATTTTCAGTTTATTGTTATTAATTCATTACATATACGACAAATATGATGTATACACGTAATTAAATTCAATATTAATTCATTATTTTCAATTAACCAACCGACCTCATTAAAATAGCGAATAAGATATTGATTAGGAAAGAAACCCTGTTTTTTATTGCATATTTCAACATTTCAGCCGGATTGGAGCGGTTTTACGTGTACGTCTTCTTTCGGTAAGTATAAACGAAAAATCAAGAATATTTTAGTTAATGTTAATGAAAATACATTGATTTCTATTGTTTGTATTGGAACAACATTTTCATATACCTTATTAATAATCTAAATAACACGAGACCTATCTAAATGATTTGAAGTAAAAATCCTGGAATTTGGTTATGTAGTCACTTTTTTTAAATTTTTAATGTTATGTGATTTAGGTAAAAATATTCGAATATACTAATATTTCGATAATACTTCAAGTTTTCTCACGATATCTGATTTGGCCTACAAATCTTAGAATTCCGCATAATATTACGTCTAAGTAAGTTTTCCTGCATTATGTTTTGTACTGAAAATGAACGAATTTAGCAATATTCTGACGTCTTTCATTGTTATTTCGTTTGAGTGATTTGAACCACATATGTCCGATTTATGCAATATTTTGCAGTTTTTCCATGTTTTTAAGGATTTTCAGTTTATTGTTAATAATTCATTACATATACGACAAATATGATGTATACACGTAATTAATTGCAAATTAAAATAAATTAATTATTTACATTCAATCATTCGTACTTCGTTAAAATAGCGAGTAAGATATTGATTAGGAGAGAAACCCTGTTTTAATTGCATATTTCGACGTTTCAGCAGGATTGGAGCGCTTTTACGTGTAAGTCTTCTTTCGGTAATATAAACCGAAAATCATGAACATTTTAGGTAATTCTAATGAAAACACATTGCTTTATTATCGTTTGTATTGGAAACAACATTTTCATATGCCTAGTTAAAAATTAATAATCTAAATAACACGATACCTATCTATATGATTTGAAGTTTATTCTAGCTTCTTTCTCGCTTCTTTTATTAGTTAACTTCTTTCGGCTAACTAAACTGTTTCAATAAAACTGAAAACATCCATAATGGACGGCAGTCGGTCTTCGAGTTGTGAAAATATCTTGACACTAATCCAGTCAGTAGTGATAGTTACTTAAACGTGGCGAGTCATATCCCTAGACTTTACCGACTTTCATTTCTCACCATTTGCCACTCTGTAAAAAAGGCATGTGTTTTTCCTGACCAGAAATGAACGAGCCCAAGCAATCCACTTAACTTATGATATTCCTGAAATCGCTGACACTTACAAAGCACTCAAGGCATGCAAGCGCCAGAAGTGCTTCAGGAAAGTAATTGCCTGGAAATTTCAGAAAAGCCAGATAGCCATGCAGGAAACAGGCAACATTTCACATTACACTCAGGCACAGAAAAGGGTCTTGCAATGTTGCAAATTACAGTAACATTTCTTAAGTAAACAAAATACAGAAATGTTCAACAACAAAAAACAAAAAAAAAACTCAGCAAGTTACGGAATTATACAGACTGGCTGAACTTACATTGTTTACATTTGCCTCTCAGTTCCCCAAAATTATAATTTTAACTCGAATAATACAATATCAAAAACAATACATATGGTCTTCATAAACTCTTGAACTCTTCTACAAAGTTCCCAAGAATTTCTAACAAAGTACACCCTCAAATTCAGGAAGACAATGTAATTATATGTATTAAAAAACACAGTTGTTCACGGTTCGCATCTTCAATCTTCAAGAATTTCTACACGGACGGGTTGCTTCCCGCTCTGGAGCTCAGCGCCTTAGGAGAGAAGAAACTAGATCAAGCAAGAGATTTTAGAGAAAATTGAAGCATGTACCGAAAAAGCTCGCTATATGCATCTGCTTAGTTCGTGGGAAGCCAGAGAACATGGGCTGTTTTGAAGAATGTGCGGTGTGTGTGTGTGTGTGTGTGTGTGTGTGTGTGTGTGTGTGTGTGTGTGTGTGTGTGTGTGTGTGTTTGTGTGTGTGTGTGTGTGTGTGTGTGTGTGTGTGTGTGTGTGTGTGTGTGTGTGTGTGTGTGTGTGTGTGTGTGTGTGTGTGTGTCTGTGTGTGTGTGTCTGTGTGTGTGTGTGTGTGTGTGTGTGTGTGTGTGTGTGTGTGTGTGTGTGTGTGTGTGTGTGTGTGTGTGTGTGTGTGTGTGTGTGCTCGCCTATTTGTACTCGTATGTGCCTGCAGCATCGAGCGTTGGCTCTTGGATCCCGCCTCTCTAGCCTATGGTTGTTTAAACCAATGACTCCTCTACTTCTCTATCGTACCTAGTTTTAAAGCCATGAATAGTGTTTGCTTTCCAATTGTGCTCCTTTAGGTTTAGTTCATTCCATTTCCCCACTACTCTCACGCTAGAAGAAAACTCTGACATCTCTATGACTCGATGAGTGTCCAGCTTCCACCCATTTCTCCGTGTTCTGTTGGTATTCCGTGTGAACATTTCGTCTTTCCACTATAAATCCTTTCCACTGTAAAGTATTTTGTACCTCCCTAGTTGTACTCACCTAGTTGTGCTTGCGGGGGTTGAGTTTTGGCTCTTTGATCCCGCCTCTCACCCGTCAATCTACTGGTGCACAGATTCCTGAGGCTGTATTTATGCTGTTTACTGCTGAGTGATGTTTGTATACTGCCATCATATCTCCCCGCTACTTCTTTTTTTTCCTAACATCGTCAGGTTCAGTTCCTTCAGTCACTCTTCATATCCTATCCCTTGCAACTCTGGGACGAGCGTCGTCTCAAATTTCTGAACCTTTTCCAGTTTCCTTATGTATTTCTTTAGGTAGGGGCCCCGTGATGGGGCTGCAAAATCAAAGACTGGTCCCATGTAGACAGTATAAAGTGCTGTAAATGTCTCCTTACTTAGGCTTCTGAATGATGTTCTAACTTTTGCTAGCGTAGAGTACGCTGCTGTCTTCACCCGATTCACGTGTGCGCCTCAGAAATTAGATTTGGTGTTACGTCATTGTTGAAAGCTTTATTTACAGCAGAAAAGAAAGCAAATCAGGAATAATATCGGCTGTATTTAATATTACAACTTTATGTCTTGACAATAATGCCTGTAAGCTTGAATAACTACAGATATACTCTAGAGATAAGGACATACTCTAAGAAAGACGCGCATATTCCGCTTAAACATCCGCCGCCATCAAACGTATGTAAGATACTAGTGACATGCACACACACATTATATATACACAAACACACACATTAGCTGCTCTGTAACTGATAATAGAGCATGTGTGTCAAGAATCATTGTTTCCGCTGATTTAAACACATCTCTATGTATATAGCAGCTGGTGTTAGTGTTTATACACACAGTTATTCATTATGTAGTTCTCATATACATTCCTACAGATACAATTTATATTGGAAATTCACACACCTTACTTATAGGCCACTCACCAACTTTTAAAATCTAAACATGTAAAAACTGCTCTAGAATAGCACTCTCAAAATATATTACATAATTATTAAAAAAAAAGCGTATCCATTTATTTTGTATATTATTAAATGCTTGAGCAAGACAAATTAAACGGCAAATTAGTAGATTTCAGCTATAGCGTTTTTTTATATCAGTTTATAATTTGATATTATTATAAGTTCCGTGTTATTAGCATATATATATATATATATATATATATATATATATATATTGTAATATGAAAGGATATTATAATATTAGCAGAGAAATTAGTAATATTATTAATAATAATGATATTGATTATTAAAAATAATGTTATTAATAATAATATTAATACAACTACTACTAATTTAATTATATTTATCTATTATTAGTGTTTCGTTTGTTTCATTCTCCCCTTCATCACTCCCTTCTTCTCTGTCTCCTTTATGCGATTCTTCTTTATCTCCTCTCTCTTTTTGTCAGTTTTTAATTTTAATTTTGTAATATGCGAAGGTCAGTATAGCAATTTTCAGTGTAATTTGCAGACTGTCTTCTCTCAAGACGTGTTAAGGTGCTGTTCCCGGTGATTACAACATATGGAAGTCCGTGGAAGACATTGTAATAAAGATTTTGTATCTTATTTCTGAATACGTTGCGCTGAACGAGTGATAATTGGTGATTTAGTAATTATCACTGGCGCCATAAGAACGAGGTCATTGCTTGGGGTATAAATTATATGGCCATCATTTGGGCAAGGTGGTAACACACACACACACACAGTTAATTAGTTGTATCGAGTCACTGTATCGAGAAGAGTCCACTTGAATGTATGAACTTGAATGTTGCAAATTCATTCAAAATCGTTTTTCTGTTGTCTGTTCACTCGGATGCAGTGGAACGGAGTTCAGAATAACGCTGGTCAAACGAGGTATCCGCACAAAGGCTATGGTTTTATGGAGCTCCAGCTCTGGGGCCCTGCCTTTAATCATGATGCGTTCGATGTCAGACAATGTTCCAAACCTTTTCGATAATTGTTCCAATCACTTCAAATGTACGAAATTCGATTTTTTTTCATTCTTCGACATATTCTGAAAACGTAAATAATTGAGAGCGCTCCAGTTCCTGGGCCCTGCCTTTAGGGACGATTATTTGGTCATAATTATGTGAGAGTAGTGCAGATTGGTCGAAGGTTTTTGTACAACCAATCACATGCAGTTTTTAATGTCTGATTCAAGCACATACGAGTCTCGCGGATCTTGCAGCGTACAAGAACACAGTGATACAAGATTGTTTCACTACCCGTCCTACTGCTGTATCCGTCAACTTTACTGTATCCGTCTGGAGTAACGGATACAGGAAGGAGCTTACCAGGCTCCTTCCTGAGGTGATCCCAGTAGCATTACAGTCTCAAAAACCTTGCAACATATCTTCAAGACGTATATATAATATAACGTTTCCTATCAACATTTTGTGTTAATTGCCCCTCCACCCCCCACCTCTTGCCCCTCCACGCCCCCCCCCCCTTATATCTATAACAAAAATATACCAGTGATCATTTCTATTTTAGCCGTAATTTAGCCGTAATCTCAGTGCGTACAGAGGCCATGAGGGAGCAAGGCTGAGCATCACGTGACTCTTCTATGCATGTTGAAACGCGATTTAGCATGATGGGCCGGACGCGCAGGCAAATCCCAAAAGGCTTTATCAGTGCTTGTCGAAACACAACAGTGAACTGGGGGGGTTTTAATGGTTTTCCAAATTTGTGTTGTGACTCGTTCACGCTATACTTGTTTGCGTTTTATTTTCTTGTACCTGGTAATTCCTGTGTCAGTTGTGGCGTTGGCATACCTTGCGATTATTTCAGGGCTCGACGTCCCCGCGGCCCGGTCCCAGACCAGGCCGCGGGTACGAACGGATATAGAATATGTTCGAACCACGATAACGTCCTCCTTTACTTCTCCAGAGGAAAAATTTAGCAAATGACGTTGATAACATTAACGCAACGCAGATATAACATTGACCCAACGCTTATATAATGTTGGCCCAATATTGTCGTTACGTTTAGGATAAATGCAAGCTAACTACCTAACTTACACCTAACTAGATCTAGTAAGACATAATCAAATCACTAAAGTGATCTATCTTCCCAACATATTGTACTAAACTGCTTAGACATATTTTGTTGCATCTGTCGTTCTATGCTTGCAACGATGTGGGTAGTTAGTGGCTCAATATTATATACAATATTACTGTATTTACTGAATCACAACTATAAAAATTTTCTTTGTTTATTTTATGAATAAATTATAAAATATTTTAATTAATAGTAAGTATTATTATTATATTTAGAACGTTTTATGTCAAACCATTACTGTTTGATGATTATTGGGTCAATAAAAAACATTCACTTGTTTATTGAGGTATTATATAGCAGGATATGTATTAAAATATGTGTATTATGTCTCAAATTTACCAGAATAGTTCCATATGTTCTTTTTCCTCTGCATCCATTTGCCAATCATTTAATCGGGAGAGCATTTAAAAGTGGCCATTGACTGAGTGTTTAGATTGACAAAATTTTGGAATTGTATAATGCTACATGGAATATTAATCAGCCTGATGCTAAAGCCGAGTTTAATAAGGAGTTCCCCACCCCTCCCATTGATGGCTTCCCCCTCCCATTGATGGCTCACCCTCCCATTGATGGCTCACCCTCCCATTGATGGCTCACCCTCCCATTGATGGCTCACCCTCCCATTGATGGCTCACCCTCCCATTGATTGCTTCCCCCTCCCATTGATGGCTAACCCTCCCATTGATGGCTCACCCTCCCATTGATGGCTCACCCTCCCATTGATGGCTCACCCTCCCATTGATGGCTTCCCCCTCCATTGATGGCTCACCCTCCCATTGATGGCTCACCCTCCCATTGATGGCTCACCCTCCCATTGATGGCTCACCCTCCCATTGATGGCTCACCCTCCCATTGATGGCTCACCCTCCCATTGATGGCTCACCCTCCCATTGATGACTTCCCCCTCCATTGATGGCTCACCCTCTTATTGATGGCTCACCCTCCCATTGATGGCTCACCCTCCCATTGATGGCTCACCCTCCCATTGATGGCTCACCCTCCCATTGATGGCTCACCCTCCCATTGATGACTTCCCCCTCCATTGATGGCTCACCCTCCCATTGATCACTCACCCTCCCATTGATGGCTCACCCTCCCATTGATGGCTCACCCTCCCATTGATGGCTCACCCTCCCATTGATGGCTCACCCTCCCATTGATGGCTCACCCTCCCATTGATGGCTCACCCTCCCATTGATGGCTTCCCCCTCCATTGATGGCTCACCCTCCCATTGATGGCTCACCCTCCCATTGATGGCTCACCCTCCCATTGATGGCTCACCCTCCCATTGATGGCTCACCCTCCCATTGATGGCTCACCCTCCCATTGATGGCTCACCCTCCCATTGATGGCTCACCCTCCCATTGATGGCTCACCCTCCCATTGATGATTTCCCCCTCCATTGATGGCTCACCCTCCCATTGATGGCACACCCTCCCATTGATGACTTCCCCATCCATTGATGGCTCACCCTCCCATTGATGGCTCACCCTCCCATTGATGGCTCACCCTCCCATTAATGGCTCACCCTCCCATTGATGGCTCACCCTCCCATTGATGGCTCACCCTCCCATTGATGGCTCACCCTCCCATTGATGGCTCACCCTCCCATTGATGGCTTCCCCCTCCATTGATGGCTCACCCTCCTATTGATGGCTCACCCTCCCATTGATGGCTCACCCTCCCATTGATGGCTCACCCTCCCATTGATGGCTCACCCTCCCTTGATGACTTCCCCCTCCATTGATGGCTCACCCTCCCATTGATGGCTCACCCTCCCATTGATGACTTCCCCCTCCCATTGATGGCTCACCCTCCCATTGATGGCTTCCCCCTCCCATTGATGGCTCACCCTCCCATTGATGGCTTCCCCCTCCCATTGATGGCTCACCCTCCCATTGATGGCTCACCCTCCCATTGAAGGCTCCCACCTCCCATTGATGGCTCACCCAGGTAGCTGTTGTCATCGTCAATCAAAACAAGCGAGAATGAAAGAGCATTGATTATACATATGTGCATTTGCTGTTAATAAAACTAAAGACATACAATAGAGTAATGTGGGACAAAGCCCACTTACTTCCACCCCTTCCAACCCACATTCCACATTAAAGACAGGTGGGCCAGCCACGCCAACGACCCCACGATACCTCCATATATTGTACAATACAGTGATCGTATGTCTCGAATTTCAATATCAGTGTTGACCCAATATAACATTGCAATCATATAATAATACAATGAAAACTTTATTATTTCATAAGAACAAATGTTGGAAATTTTTTGTTACATGAAAATTTAGCTCGTTAGGCAACTCTGCCTATTAGGTACGATATGTCATTTTATATATATATATATATATATATATATATATATATATATATATATATATATATATATATATATATATATATATATATATGTCGTACCTAGTAGCCAGAACGCACTTCTCAGCCTACTATGCAAGGCCCGATTTGCCTAATAAGCCAAGTTTTCCTGAATTAATATATTTTCTATATTTTTTTCCTATGAAATGATAAAGCTACCCATTTCATTATGTATGAGGTCAATTTTTATTTATTGGAGTTAAAATTAACATAGATATATGACCGAACCTAACCAACCCTACCTAACCTAACCTAACCTATCTTTATAGGTTAGGTTAGGTTAGGTAGCCGAAAAAGTTGGGTTAGGTTAGGTTAGGTAGCCGAAAAAGTTGGGTTAGGTTAGGTTAGGTAGGTTAGGTAGGTTAGGTAGCCGAAAAACAATTAATTCATGAAAACTTGGCTTATTAGGCAAATTGGGCCTTGCCTAGTAGGCTCAGAAGTGCGTTCTGGCTACTAGGTACGACATATATATATATATATATACCCACAGCTAGGCAGAAATAATTGAGCTGAGTTTCATTTCTCCTGATGAATCTGTTCACCTAGCAGTGTACCTGTGAGTAAGACAGCTGTTGTGGGTTATATCCTGGGGATGTGTGTGTGAGAGAGAGAGAGAGAGAGAGAGAGAGAGAGAGAGAGAGAGAGAGAGAGAGAGAGAGAGAGAGAGAGAGAGAGAGAGAGAGAGAGAGAGAGAGAGAGAGAGAGAGAGAGAGAGAGAGAGAGAGAGAGGAATGTACAGTATGTCAGATATGAGAGAGAAAATGAGTTAGTTTTAGCACGGTTAGGGAGACCGGGTCCAAGAGCTAACAGCTCGAACCTGCAGACACTAAGAGGTACACACACACACACACACACACACACACACACACACACACACACACACACACACACACACACACACACACACACACACACACACACACACACACACACACACACACAACATACACACACACAACACACACACTATAAACACCACACACCAAGATCGACCTTTGAAACCAATACATCTTCACTTGGCAGCATATCGATAGACATTAAATTATTGCTTCCAGATTCCACTCTGATCCAACTGCATTTTTCTCTTTCGGATATACAACCGCTGGGAATCGGTCTACGTTGCAAAATATATTATCGAGTTGGTTTTACGAGTTAGATTTCTCTAACGATTGAGTATATTCAGTAAATCTGAGCGAGTTTTACAGCATTTCGATTTTGTAAAAAAAAGATTTTAGCGTGTTCTATAAGGTTAAACGAATATTAAAATACATCTTAATGCCACACAATAAAGATTTTTTTTTTAAAACTGCTAGTTTACTGATTTTATTTTGTTTACTGATAGGAATTCAATAATTTATTATTTCATTTGTGTGTGGGGGAAAAAGCCAAAATTTTCGATTTCACTCTAAGACAGGATTAGATAACAAGATATTTTTTTTCGTTGTCTCTGGCTGTGAGAAAAGGGGGGTTTGGTTATCTTCAAAGTCAGTAAGGAAAGGTGAAACTCGTTATCTCTTTGGAAAACGTGCGAGTGTTATTTTTGTTAAGAAAAAGTCAATAGGAGCTATAAGAAGGGTTCGAACCTGTACGCTGGGTTCGTGTGTGTGTTAATTCTGTTATCATTCTCATAATAAAATGAAATAAATAACTTTTTGGTTATCTTCTGCTAAAGAATCATTGGAAAATTGTTCTTATGTTAAGAAAAGAACGTATAGAAACTCTCTCCATGGTAAGAACAGAATATAACAATTTACTCCATTATAAGAACATAAAGTAGCTATTTTCCTCGTGTTAAGAATAGAATGTTCCATTGTAAGAATAAAGTAGCCATTTTCCCTATTTTAAGAACAGAATGTACCAATTTGACTATGACAAGAATAGAAAATAAAAATTTTCTTCATGTTAAAAACAGAAAATTCTATGGAAATATATTATAGTAATCCCCCCCCACCACCCTATGTGATGACCAAAATATAGCAGTTAACATACGTCTTATATCGGCTCTATTTTACCTCTGAAACCGGCTAGATATCACCAAGTTATGAAGGAAGATAACATGCCTATAGATCAAGAATTCAGCTATACACCATGCTATTATCAAACTTGGGTAATTTGGCTATCATTCACCTCGCGACTGGACAAAGTATCGGTTAAGTTATCGGGCCAAAAGCACCACGATATCGTTATGATTTCCACGAAGCCAGAGGGTTACAGATTTGTGGTATACAGCCATACACTATACGGCGAGGGGAATATAAGATCCATCCTCAATCATACACGATTCATGGCTATCCTGTATTATACATGTTTCTGATTAAACACAGTTTACAAGATTATATACACGCGCGATTGTTTTGCGTGAAAGCATGGAGCGTTTCGGGGGCCAAGTTATACCTGACACCATTGGCGATATATCGTTATAATTATATCGTTAGACGGCCATAATTACCCCAGGAGTAGAGTGGGGACAGGACTTAAGCGCGCCAGTAGTGTGTTTACGATGTCGATAATCACCAAGCAGATATTTTCTAGAGGTCAAAACATTATCAGTTAACGAGGGTGTTCGTATGTAGCGATCGGTATTGGTGGAGAGGTTCGTTCATCTCTCTCTCTTTCACATCCACCACCGCTCACTTTCTCTCGCTTTCCTTCTCTATCTCGAGGGGTTGCGTGCTTTCGTTATCTCTCTTTTATCTCGTTTCCCTTTCGTTTTCTGCCTTGTCTCTCAATTCCCACAAATTATTCTTTTTATGATTCCTCTCTTTCTTTCTCTCTCTCTCTCTCTCTCTCTCTCTCTCTCTCTCTCTCTCTCTCTCTCTCTCTCTCTCTCTCTCTCTCTCTCTCTCTCTCTCTCTCTCTCTCTCTCTCTCTCTCTCTCTCTCTCTCTCTCTCTCTCTCTCTCTGTCTCTCTCTCTCTCTCTCTCTCTCTCTCTCTCTCTCTCTCTCTCTCTCTCTCTCTCTCTCTCTCTCTCTCTCTCTCTCTCTCTCTCTCTCTCTCTCTCTCTCTCTCTCTCTCTCTCTCTCTCTCTCTCTCTCTCTCTCTCTCTCTCTCTCTCTCTCTCTCTCTCTCTCTCTCTCTCTCTCTCTCTCTCTCTCTCTCTCTCTCTCTCTCTCTCTCTCTCTCTCTCTCCTGTAACCTAAGCCTCTCTGCGACCTCTCTACCTGCCATCAATCCTCTACAGGCCATCAATTTCCTCACCACCTCTCCCCTCTCCTACAACCCATTCCTCACAGAGGGATCTTGTGTGCTTCGATCCACCTGCAGGCATCGTAGGCATCACTCTTCCCTCAGCATGCTCTAGGTATGCTAAAGCCCCTCTCTATCATGCTCTAGTATGCTAAAGTCCCTCTCTATCATGCTCCAGTATATCAAGCTGGAGCATATCAAGCTATCTCCACATCCTCACCATTCCTTGGTAACCAGAATGCTCCAATATGACCAACACCTCCTTTTCCACACCCTCAGTATGCTCCAGTATGACATCCATTACATCCCTTCCCCAGCTACGAGCATATTCCAGTATGCCACACGCCAGGTATACGATTACAGCTCGGCTCGCGTCGTAGTTTCACTGGGGGATGAATGTGTTAATCACGGATCAGTACCGCGGGCCGCGTTCCTGTGCTAAGATTTGTATGTTCATGATTTTCACAAGGAATTTGATCCTAAGTGTTTCAGGCCTCATATTGTCTTGGGGGGGGGGGGGGTTAGTGGTGGTAGTGGTTGTTAGTTGGTTAGGAGGGTGACGGGGTGGGGGTGGTGGTGGTGGTGGTTAGTGCATTGGTATTATATTTTGAGGGTGATGATTGGGTTGTTGATTGTGGTGGCAGTGATTTATACTGATATTGGTTGATGATGGAGCTCTGGTGGTGGTTGTTACTGGGACTGGTTGTTTGTGGTGGTGGCTGATACTGGTGGTGGTTGCTACCGATGGTGGTTGCTACTGATGGTGGTTGCTACTGATGGTGGTTGCTACCGATGGTGGTTGCTACTGATTCTGGTTGCTACTGATGGTGGTTGCTACTGATGGTGGTTGCTACTGATGGTGGTTGCTACCGATGGTGGTTGCTACTGATGGTGGTTGCTGGTAGTGTTGTGGTGGTATTACTGGTGGTGTGACGGTGGCTGAAGTGTGGCAGGGGTTGCTGGTGGTGGTGGTGGTGGAATAGTGTCCACACTATTGTCGCTGCGATTGCCACAACTCTCGTTCGGTGGTCGCCAACGAGACCAAGGAGCCTTGCGAACGCGTGGGAATGACTGGAAATGGGACTCAGCAGGAAGGAGAAGGAGTAGGAACGTAGCCGTTTAAGTTTCCTGCTGAGAGAACAGAACGTCCAGAGAGCTCGTGGGAGGAGACAAGGGTGAAGGGTCCACGGTTAGGAGGGTCCACGGTTAGGGGGTCCACCATTAGGGGTCCAGGGATAGAGACTACGTATCCTCTCAAAGGGTTCACTGCTTCCAGTTTCTATCCCCCCCCCCCCCCGCCCCCACTCTATTCTTTTCCTTGTCTAGTGTCTCATTCTCGGTCTTTGCTTTATATTTTGCATATTATTAAGCTTTTTCCTATTATCTGTATTCAACGTAATCTTTGTCTACTTGTTATTTTTTCTTCAGTTTCTTGTTGAATTTTTAGCTTCATCTGTTGAACACGTTCATCCAGTGTTCATCAGAAATGATGCCTTTGCTCTTTTTTGTACCAATGAGATCAGTAACCTCCGATTTAACATCCACCTCGATATTCGATATTGTGTTCAATATTTACCCCATGTTGTGATCAGGCCAGAAGCACATGGCTTATGTTGCTGCTCCGTTATTATGTTGGGTGAAGTACCGCATAGCCTCGGCACCAATGATATGTAAACAAAATAATCAAATTATTGTGTCTTATTTTATCTTATTGGTTGAAAACTTTCTGTCTGTTCAAATGAACAAATCCACAAGGCCGTGACGAGGATTCGAACCTACGTCCGAGAGCATGTTTCAGTCTATTCCTTTCCCCTCCCCCACCCCCCTTAAGAGGTCAGTTTGGTATAAATCCTTTACAATTTAATCCTGTCCCAATCGCATTTCTTTCTATGTCCTCTTTCATTCATTCGCTCTCGATGTCTTTGCATTATTCTTTCTCAACACTTTACATTCTCATGTTTTATTCCCCTTTTCCCTCCCTCCCTCCCTATCTCTCTCTCTCTCTCTCTCTCTCTCTCTCTCTCTCTCTCTCTCTCTCTCTCTCTCTCTCTCTCTCTCTCTCTCTCTCTCTCTCTCTCTCTCTCTCTCTCTCCCTATCTCTCTCTCTCTCTCTCTCTCTCTCTCTCTCTCTCTCTCTCTCTCTCTCTCTCTCTCTCTCTCTCTCTCTCTCTCTCTCTCTCTCTCTCTCTCTCTCTCTCTCTCCCTCTCTCTCTCCCTCTCTCTCTCTCTCTCTCTCTCTCTCTCTCTCTCTCTCTCTCTCTCTCTCTCTCTCTCTCTCTCTCTCTCTCTCTCTCTCTCTCTCTCTCTCTCTCTCTCTCTCTCCCTCTCTCTCTCTCTCTCTCTCTCTCTCTCTCTCTCTCTCTCTCTCTCTCTCTCTCTCTCTCTCTCTCTCTCTCTCTCTCTCTCTCTCTCTCTCTCTCTCTCTCTCCCTCTCCCCAGGAACCTACTCTACTAGCTATTCCCTGTAAACTCCGACTCTCTGATGAGAGTTGTGGGTTTAGGTATTATTGGTGTAGGTGGTAGTGGTGGATTTAAGGGAAAGTGATGGATAGGATGGCAGTAGGGGTAAATTTTATGATCTTTTAAAGATATGTGATAGATATAAATAACGGGAGATATTGAAGCAACAGTGGGTTTGTAGGGTTGATGGATTTAGGTGGTACTGAATAGTATTTTATAGTGGATTTAGGTGGTACTGAACAGTATTTTATAGTGGATTTAGGTGGTACTGAACAGTATTTTATAGTGGATTTAGGTGGTACTGAATGATATATTAAGTGGTTTTGGGTGGTACTGAATAGTATATTAAGTGGATTTCTCTCTCTCTCTCTCTCCCTCTCTCTCTCTCTCTCTCTCTCTCTCTCTCTCTCTCTCTCTCTCTCTCTCTCTCTCTCTCTCTCTCTCTCTCTCTCTCTCTCCCTCTCTCTCTCTCTCTCTCTCTCTCTCTCTCTCTCTCTCTCTCTCTCTCTCTCTCTCTCTCTATCTCTCTCTCTCTCTCTCTCTCTCTCTCTCTCTCTCTCTCTCTCTCTCTCTCTCTCTCTCTCTCTCTCTCTCTCTCTCTCTCTCTCTCCCCCTCTCTCTTTCTCTCTCTCTCTCTCTCTCTCTCTCTCTCTCTCTCTCTCTCTCTCTCTCTCTCTCTCTCTCTCTCTCTCTCTCTCTCTCTCTCTCTCTCTCTCTCTCTCTCTCTCTCCCCCCCCCCCTCTCTCTCTCTCTCTCTATCTCTCCCTCTCCCCAGCAACCTACTCTACTAGCTATACTCTACTAGTGGTTGGTTGTAAGTGCAAGTTTCGGCTGGTTGAGATAGTGGTTGATCACGTGATGGGAAACAATTGTGGTAGTTCTGGGTTGTGCTATATAATAAGAGATAGCTGCAAGTAGTTTAAGTGGTGGTTAATTTAGATGCATTGAGACGGTACAAACTGTATGTGTTTGTGAATTAAATTTGCTAAAATTTAAACGACTCACAGGGGTTGTTGAAGCAATCAATTTTAATAATGGATTAATCTGTTGGTGGACCTTGAAAGTGATGGATTAAAATTTCGAGTAAATATGGATTTAGGTGGGGGAAGGGGAGGGGGGGGGTGATATATCAAGGGTGTAGTGGATTTAGAGGGGAGATTGGGGGGATATATCGATGGTGTGATGGATTTAGAGGGGGGGATTGGGGGGATATATCGAGGGTGTGGTGGATTTAAAGGGGAGATTGGGGGGATATATCGATGGTGTGGTAGATTTAGTGGGGAGATTGGGTGTGATATATCGAGGGTGTAGTGGATTTAGAGGTGGGATTGGGGGGGGATATATCGAGGGTGAAGTGGATTTAGAGGGGAGATTGGGGGGGATATATCGTGGGTGTAGTGGATTTAGAGAAGAGTTTGGGGGATATATCGAGGGTGTAGTGGATTTAGAGGGGGGCTTAGGGTGATATATCGATGGTGTGGTGGATTTAGGCAATGGCCACGTTCCCATCAACATAATATTGGTTCAAGGTATCGGAATACAAATTAGTTTCGGCTGCGCTGTAATAGTAATAATTAGATGATAATTGATAATTTCGTGATATTGAAGCAGGTGTTATTTTTTATATTGTTTGCTTTATTAATGATAATTAGTTTAATAACGTATAATTGTTAGGTTATATAACATTATGTTCGACATCATGAATCACTGGCGTCGCCCACAGACTGACAGGCAAAAAAATACACAGAGACATGAATATACAAAAAAAAACTTAAGATACTTGATCTAAGATCAAGATAATCTAATGATCTAAGAAAAGATCATCATCAGCACGTTTCCGTTTAACACGTTTAAACACGTTTAAACAACACGTTTAAACACGTTTAGCCAGCATTTGGACTGTCTGCCATAGTTGACAAAAGTGTCATTGTGTGTTTCAAGTGAGCGGGTTCGAATCCTACTGATTTTCTCTCAAAAGTGTCATCTATAACTTAGCCCGTCCTCTCGAGTGGCTGCACCAGACAGAAAATGACGTTCTAAAACACCCATACCTAACCTAACCTAACCGAACGACTCTTGCATAAAAATCAGAAACTATCATAGTGAGACATTATGTTGACCAGACCACACACTAGAAGGTGAAAGG
>NC_091157.1:20160597-20203097 GCF_040958095.1 Procambarus clarkii | reverse complement strand
TGTCCATTGATATTCCAAGTTCGGATGAAAAGCAATTTACAAAAGCACTTGTGGAGTTAGGTCGACCCGAAGTTGGGCACACTGTTGTGATTGTTTTGTAGGCGAGAGAGGGGAGGGAGGGAGGGAAGGAGGTGAGGGAGTGAGGGGAGAGAAGAGGAAAGAGAGAGAGGAGAGAGGGAAGAATGGGTTTAGGAGGAGAGAAGGGAGGACAGGAGGAAAGTGAATGAGAGAGAGGGAGAAATGGAAAAGGGATGGAGACAGGGGGAGAAAGATGGAGAGGGGGTGAGACCTCATATATATATATATATATATATATATATATATATATATATATATATATATATATATATATATATATATATATATATATATATATATATATATATATATATATATTTATATATATATATATATATATATATGTCGTACCTAGTAGCCAGAACTCACTTTTTGGCCTACTATTCAAGGCCCGATTTGCCTAATAAGCCAAGTTTTCCTGAATTAATATATTTTTTCTAATTTTGTTCTTATGAAATGATAAAGCTACCCATTTCATTATGTATGAGGTCAATTTTTTTTATTGGAGTTAAAATTAACGTAGATATATGACCGAACCTAACCAACCCTACCTAACCTAACCTAACCTATCTTTATAGGTTAGATTTGGTTAGGTAGCCGAAAAAGTTAGGTTAGGTTAGGTTAGGTAGGTTAGGTAGTCGAAAAACAATTAATTCATGAAAACTTGGCTTATTAGGCAAATCGGGCCTTGCATAGTAGGCTGAGAAGTGCGTTCTGGCTACTAGGTACGACATATATATATATATATATATATATATATATATATATATATACATATATATATACATATATATATAAATATATATATATATATATATATATATATATATATATATATATAAATATATATATATATATATATATATGTCGTACCTAGTAGCCAGAACGCACTTCTCAGCCTACTATGCAAGGCCCGATTTGCCTAATAAGCCAAGTTTTCATGAATTAATTGTTTTTCGGCTACCTAACCTACCTAACCTAACCTAACCTAACTTTTTCGGCTACCTAACCTAACCTTACCTATAAAGATAGGTTAGGTTAGGTTAGGTAGGGTTGGTTAGGTTCGGTCATATATCTAAGTTAATTTTAACTCCAATAAAAAAAAATTGACCTCATACATAATGAAATGGGTAGCTTTATCTTTCCATAAGAAAAAAAATAGAGAAAATATATTAATTCATGAAAACTTGGCTTATTAGGCAAATCGGGCCTTGCATAGTAGGCTGAGAAGTGCGTTCTGGCTACTAGGTACGACATATATATATATATATATATATATATATATATATATATATATATATACATATATATATACATATATATATATATATATATATATATATATATATATATATATATATATATATATATATATATATATATATATATATATAAATATATATATATATATATTGTGACGGTAACGCGTTGGTGTTCGGCTGTTCAAAGCTAGGGGTATGGCCTCGTCACATAGTATTAAAAAAAAATAGAAAATCGGGAACTTCGTCTGTGGTAAGGTAAGGAGAAGACACACAAAACACAAGTAAACTTTAACAATGAAATTTTAATTACGTTAAATAAACAAAACATGAATAAAATGGACAAACAATTTCGTATAAGAAAATCAATCAATCAAAATAATAAGAATAATTAAATGACACAATGAAAAGTTACGTTAAGACAAAATAACAAGAAGTGCAATATACAAGTATATGAAAGGTGCTGGAATATTGGCTTTAAGCTATCACCTCTCTCAGTATACGTACGCTAAAGCTTACGTCTAGCAGGGAGAAGTGTTAACTGTGAAAGCACGGAATATTCTGAGGTCTGAGGTCGTGGCGGCCCCAGACATCAAGTAGTATGGGGGGGGGCGTGCGCAGTTGCAGCCAGACCGGCGACCAATCAGAGGAGCCGGCAGCAAGACGGGTAGTTTGGCGGTTTGAGTCTGAGCAGGTGTTCCTGGCTGCATACGTTTTGCGCTCTGGCAAACCTTGGAGATGTTGTTGTCGTTGTTGGACATTTCTTCCATAGTAGTTTTATATATATATAACGACGTAATTGTGGAGGGAAGAGCAGGCTCAATCTCTTGAAGGAGATTATCGTCACAACTCTCCCCCGAAGCCTGCGGTTCTGGAAGAAGTACGTCGTTATGTGGTGGAGTAATGGATGGAGTTGCTTCTACTTCATAAACTCTGGAGAGATCATTGGCTAAGATGTTGTCGGAATCTTGGTATAGCGTGTCTCCAGGTTGAATTTGTGCAGTTAGCAAGCCCATAGTAGAAGACGTTGAGAGGAGAAGTGGGCGTGCTGCGGGAGGTGTAGGGTGGTGTGGTCCGTGTTGATGGTGGACCGAGGACTTTTCAGGTGTGGGGTGAAGTGCTGGAGCTTCAGGATGAGGAAGAGTAGCTCCTTGCCAATTGTTCCGTAGTTCCTTGTAGCAGTAGTCGCTGACAGGTGTATTCTCCTCGCCTCGTTGCTGCATCGCGACACCACCAACGTCGGTACCACTGGCGTCGACATGGAGGATGAAGGGCTTATCTGACGAGGTGAGAGTGGAATTAGAATAGGGCAAAGGAGCACGATTATTATCCTGAAAGCATTTGGGAAGATCATTAAGGATTTCGGAATTAGAAAGCGCTGACTCCTTGTCAGTGCTTTCGGGAGGAGAAGCTGGGATGGTCTCACTGTGGATGTAGGGTTCTGTGAAGGTAGAACAGTTAGTCAGGACAGTGGGAGGAGTACCATTATATTGCTTCAGGAGGTTGACGTGGCACAGCTGGGTCTTCCGCCGCCTATCTGGAATCTCTATTACGTAGTTGTTATTATTCCTGCTCTCTTTGACGCAGTAGGGTCCTGAAAACCTGTTTTGTAAAGGTGAACCTGGGATAGGGAAATATGCAAGGACGAAGTCTCCCGGCTTGAATTTTCGTACTTTGCTGGTCTGGTCGTAATGAGTCTTCATTCTCTCCTGGGCTTTCAATAGATTATCATGGGCAAAACGGTGGACTCTCTCTAGAATGTGTTGAAGGTTTTGAAGAAACTGGGGCACATTCTGATGCTCACTGAAGGTGGCATCTCTGAGAGAGTCTTTGAAAGCCTTAAGGGGAGTACGGCACTTACGGCCGTAGAGCATCTCATAAGGAGATACTCCTAGGGACTCATTGGGGAGACTTCTGTAAATACACATTATAAGGTCAATCTGCTTATCCCAATCCTTCGAGGTTTCACTACAAAACTTTTTCAAGAGTGCTTTGATAGTCTGATGACTACGTTCAAGAGAACCCTGTGAAGCAGGATGATAGGGGCTGGACAATACCTGTTTGATGTTGAACTCCTCCAGTGTCCTTTTGAAGAGATCACTGGTGAAGTTGGTACCACAGTCGCTCTGAATCTCCCTGGGAAATCCGTATTGAGTGAAGATCTTCAATAGATGTTTTATAACCGTAGCAGCCGTGATGTTCTTCACTGGAACTGCTATGGGAAATCTGGTGGTAGGACACAGGATGGTTAGGATGTAGGCGTTACCTGAACTGGTCCGAGGTAAAGGACCAACACAGTCTATTATGAGTCTGTGGAAAGGTTCCGCAGGCACCTGTATGGGAATCAGTGGCGCTCTGGGAATGGAGATGTTCGGTTTGCCTGCCATCTGACATGTATGACACTGTTTTACGTACTGTTTGACGTTATTTACCATACCTGGCCAGTAGTAGTCTTGCCGAATTCCATGGTAAGTTTTGTTGAAGCCGTAGTGGGAGAGTGCTCCGTGGGCCAGGTGTAGAATAGTGGGCCGCAGGCTGGTGGGAATCACAAGTTGTTCGATGTTGGCCCAATCGTCCTCCTCCTTCAGTTTACTGGGTCTATATCTGCGGTAGAGCAAGTCGTTCTCTAGGAAGAACCCAGGAATACTGTCGGGTTGAGTCTCAGCCTGGAAAAACAATGGTGTTAAAGTAAGATCTTCCCTCTGCAACTTACGGAACTCCAACTTGGTCAGATGCGGGGGTAGTTCCTGAGGGTCTTGAGGGACAGCGGTAGCAGTAGAGTCAGCTGGCTGTGGACGTGCGGCTTGTGCACGGGTGGTCACGAGAACCGGAGGAGAAACTTCATCACTCTCTTGAACCTCTGCTGGAACATACTCTAGAATAGGGTTACTTGGCACAGAGTTACACACCTGGGGTTTGTCCATGACGATCAGGTTGGTCGGTTGCAGGTCTTCTGCCAAGTCGTTGCCTAGGAGAAGTTGCACTCCAGGCATGGGAAAAGGCTTTTCCCTGACGGCGACTTGGACTTCCCCGTTCACGTAGGGACAATCCAGGTGGACTCTGGCGAGAGGGTATGGAGTGGTAGCAGTGAGGTCAGTGATGAAGACAGTTTCTCCGGTGTAGACGATGTTGGGCACAGCCGACTTCAAGATGATCGATTGAAGAGCCGCTGTGTCCCTCAAGATCTTCAATTTGAAACGTCCCTCCGGATTTGAACCGTTGGCAGAGACAGTTCCAGTATACAGGTGGTTACTGAAAAGAGAAAGATCATTAACATTAACTCCAACATTCATCACAGGCTTACCAGACTTAGGAGGAGTTGGTTTGGGTTTTTGTTGGTCAGTGGTTCCCTTGTATTGAGACTTACCACACTTGTCTATGGTATGTCCATAGAGTCTACAATACTTGCAGTACAGTTGTGAACCAGCTTGATCGGGGCTCACTTTCTCGTAACTCTACCACGACTTCTTACTGGAGGATGGTTCGGGTGTCAGCCGGTGGATGAGGCTG
Source organism: Procambarus clarkii (assembly GCF_040958095.1). NCBI lineage: Eukaryota > Metazoa > Arthropoda > Malacostraca > Decapoda > Cambaridae > Procambarus > Procambarus clarkii. The sequence continues at coordinate 20,198,250 of NC_091157.1, read as the reverse complement.
TAAGTGTCAGCCGACTTAGCACACTTCAGGTAGTCGGTTTCTTCTTTATCTGCTAAGTAGAGGCGGACAGGAGGCGGCACACGTCTCAAGAATTCTTCAACAAGCATCAGGTTGACGAGTTCTGTAAAAGTAAAGACATGTGCTGCTTCCAGCCATTTCATGAAATACCTCCGTTTCGTGTTAGCAAACTCGAGGAAGGTAGTGGTACTTGCCTTCAGGTGGTCACGGAATTTCCTTCTATAACTTTCTGTGGAAAGTAGGTAGGCGTCTAACACTGCTTGTTTCAGAGTGTGGTAGTCATTCTCAGACGCCAAAGTACTGAGTGTGACTGCAGCTCTACCTGTAAGATGAACTCTGAGAAGTGTGGCCCATTGGTCGACAGGCCAACTGAGTTGATTAGCAAGGGTTTCAAAGGTGGTAAAGAACACATCAACTTCTGCTTCTACAAAGGATGGCATTAACTTACTTGCATGTGATATATTAAAACTGACGGGAAGATTGGCAGTAGCTTGCTGGCGTTGAGTGAAGTGTGAAGTTTCCAAGGCGATTTCGCGTTGACGACACTCTAGAGCCAGAGTCGCTTGTTGCTTGTCATGTTCGCGTTGTATTTCCAACTCGCGTTGTTTGGTTTCAAGCTGTACTCGTTCACGTTCACGGAGTAATGCGACCTCACGTTCGTGTTCTTCTCTCCTCAAGGCAGCTTCGCGTTCTTGTTCGTCTCTCCTCAAAGTAGTTTCACGTTCTCTGAGGGTGATTTCTCGTTCTTGTTCTTCCCTTCGTATGGCAGCTGCTTCTCTTTGCTGCTCACGTTCAATCTTGGCCAGCTCTAGGCCAAGCTTGAACGCCGAGTTTCAGCGTTGCCAAATCAGTTTTTTCTGCAATATAGTAAGTTTCATGAGTTTCAGAGTCTATCTTACCTTGCTCTAAATAGTAATCCAGCAACAGGTTGTGTAGGTCATTTTTGTTGGCTTGGTAGGGAACTTCTAGTTGATACTCATGTGCAAGAGTTTGTAATTCAGTCTTCTTGGCACGACTTAAAGTCCCTATTTCACCTGCTGGATTAGCACGGAAAGCTTGGAGGCGAAACATGGTGAAATTAGCAAATAAAGGTACACGAATATTCAATAGTGAATGTCAGAAACAGGACAACGTGGCAACTGATACCTATCCTGTGAGATCTTTAACAATTAAAGTTAAGTAAAAGATGTTAAATGATTAAATTAAATCAAGTGCGCAGGAAATCTTGTACCCGGTACTCATGTAAGAGGATAAGGGCAAGAAAATCCTACTAACAAATGAAACAGAGTTTCGAAAACAAATGAAACAGTTAAATGCCTCAAAAGTAAAATTGGTAGTCCAAGGATGTAGGCATACCTTGCCAAGTCTCTATAGGACATAAAGCAAGTTTTTCCTACTGAATTTAATATGATACTTACAGAATTAACGAACTTTTGTGCTCTGAAAAAGTAAGCTAATTCCCTACCGTTGTATGTATCATCATCTCTGACTGACGTGTAGGGGTGCGAGGTGTCAACTGGTGACGAGAACTGCTGCTGAGGTCCCAATTCAGCAACTAAAGTTCGAGCTAGAGGAACTATGGCCCTCTTTGTCCTCCTACAGTCAGATTGCAGAAGATTGGGTACTCTTGACCGGGGCAGACCAGAGTACCAGGGTACCAATATGATGATCTGTCAAAAATGAGAAATATCCAAGGGACAAAGATGGTAAACACGAGTAATAACACGGAGGGAGAGATGACCAATTAAGAGTATGACTGCGGCCTACAGTCACCACGTAATCCAAAGTTGTCTCACCTTCACTATATGTTACTCTCGTAATGCACAATACACCGCACCTTATAAAAAACGAAATTGAATATGAAAAATAGTAAAGCTACGTTAACAAAGTTAAATACGCTTACCATAAATTACCACTTGGCACCAGTACCTGAGTGAAGCTCCTAGGACAGGCCCCCATATAATATGTGACGGTAACGCGTTGGTGTTCGGCTGTTCAAAGCTAGGGGTATGGCCTCGTCACATAGTATTAAAAAAAATAGAAAATCGGGAACTTCGTCTGTGGTAAGGTAAGGAGAAGACACACAAAACACAAGTAAACTTTAACAATGAAATTTTAATTACGTTAAATAAACAAAACATGAATAAAATGGACAAACAATTTCGTATAAGAAAATCAATCAATCAAAATAATAAGAATAATTAAATGACACAATGAAAAGTTACGTTAAGACAAAATAACAAGAAGTGCAATATACAAGTATATGAAAGGTGCTGGAATATTGGCTTTAAGCTATCACCTCTCTCAGTATACGTACGCTAAAGCTTACGTCTAGCAGGGAGAAGTGTTAACTGTGAAAGCACGGAATATTCTGAGGTCTGAGGTCGTGGCGGCCCCAGACATCAAGTAGTATGGAGGGGGCGTGTGCAGTTGCAGCCAGACCGGCGACCAATCAGAGGAGCCGGCAGCAAGACGGGTAGTTTGGCGGTTTGAGTCTGAGCAGGTGTTCCTGGCTGCATACGTTTTGCGCTCTGGCAAACCTTGGAGATGTTGTTGTCGTTGTTGGACATTTCTTCCATAGTAGTTTTATATATATATAATGACGTAATTGTGGAGGGAAGAGCAGGCTCAATCTCTTCAAGGAGATTATCGTCACAATATACATATATATATATATATATATATATATATATATATATATATATATATATATATATATATATATATATATATATATATATGTCGTACCTAGTAGCCAGAACGCACTTCTCGGCCTACTATTCAAGGCCCGATTTGCCTAATAAGCCAAGTTTTCCTGAATTAATATATTTTCTCAAATTTTTTTCTTATGAAATGATAAAGCTACCCATTTCATTATGCATGAGGTCAATTTTTTTTTATTAGAGTTAAAATTAACGTAGATATATGACCGAACCTAACCAACCCTACCTAACCTAACCTAACCTATCTTTATAGGTTAGGTTAGGTTAGGTAGCGGAAAAAGTTAGGTTAGGTTAGGTTAGGTAGGTTAGGTTGCCGAAAAACAATTAATTCATGAAAACTTGGCATATTAGGCAAATCAGGCCTTGCATAGTAGGCTGAGAAGTGCGTTCTGGCTACTAGGTACGACATATATATATATATATATATATATATATATATATATATATATATATATATATATATATATATATATATATATATATATATGTATATATATATATATATATATATATATATATATATATATATATATATACATATATATATATATTTATATGTATATATATATTGTGTCGGTGTTCCCCCCCCTTATATTTCTCCCACGCCTGCTGTAAGAGTCATGTTCACTTTACCCGAGCGTTCTCTACGTCGCAGGCATCGGTTTGATATATGTGGGATAGGGTAGTGTTCTCGAGGTGGCGAGAAATTTGTAAAAGAAGAGTATTTTGGGCTGTGGTATAGGCCCTTTAGGAAGCCAATATGGCGCTGGCTCCTCTGTTTTGCCGCCAAAACTGTGTGACGTCAGTGACACCAGATTGGTCACCGACAGCGACGTGGCACAGGGAGCCAATGAAAACCTCCCATGGCGAATATGACGTCATGAAGGAAGGGGGGTCCGGTCAGTGCGCGACTCTGGCGCCATCAGTCTAAGACAGCACGTAAAGGAGGTCGGACGTGCGCTGGGGGGTCATGTCAGTTGGACAGTTTACCCCGTCTTCGGAGGATTTACGCATCACCCGTGGTCTGCCAGCACCTGTGGGGTTTTCCTTCGTTCATGTGTTGGACCAGAGAAGGAATTGACAGAATATTGAGCATCAAGAGCTCCAGGGACAGGTGTTGTGCAAGAGTGGAGTCTAGGCAGCGACGGCTGATAGCTTCACAGTGATGACGTAGTGGCTGGGACAATCCTCCGTGAGGGAATCAGTCTGACACGACACGTCAAGGTAGACGGATGTGTGAAGGTTGATCCTGTCAATCCGACAGTAGTACGCCACTCCCATGGATCTTACGTGTCACCCGTAGTCTGCCAGTACGCCGGGAGGTCTTCCTTCATTCCATGTGTGGACCGAAGAGGGAATTGACGGAATATTGAGCATCAAGTGCTCCAGGATTGAGTATTGTGCAAGAGTGAAGACTAGACAGTGACGTCTGGGACGTCTGATAGCTTCACAGTAACGACGTAGCGGCTGGGCCAATCCACTGGGAAGCAGTGAAAGAAGACACTAATTGGGAATCCATACGACTGCAGCCGAGACGTAGGTTGGCAGCCGTAGTTGGGAGGAGAAGTTGATGGCCGGGAGACCAACTCCAACCCTACAAGACGTGGAGGAGGAGCAGGGACCCGCGGAGGACAGAACACGGAGACGACGGGTTTATTTTGGGACGTTGATTGAGTTCCTAGAGGACACGACAGGGTGTGTGTGGGGGCGTTCCCTACACGAGGCAGGAGCCTGGACCAGGAGCTACAACTCAACTCTCACCGGAGGATAGGTGGAAGTAGATGATTCTACTTTCCCTCCCAATTCCCTTTTAGTCAGCTATATTATTTCAACCCGTTCTCGCAAATTTAATAAGTCAATATTGATGTATTAAATATGTGCATAGGTGACATACTTAACATAATAGTTTCCTTTGAAAAGCTTCATAGAAAACACCGACCTTACCTAACCTACTTAGTATGTTAAGATAAGCATCTTATTGCTTCGTAATTACAATTATTACCTAACCTATACCTATAATAGGTTAAGTAACAATTGTAATTACGAAGCTATAAGATGCTTATTTTAACATACTATGTAGGTTAGGTAAGGTCGGTGTTTTCTATAAAGCTTTTCAAGGGAAACTATTATGTTTAGTATGTCAGCTATGCACGCAACTAATAAGTCAATATTGACTTATTAAATTTGCGAGAACGGGTTGATTATTTAGCCAGAGTATTTTGTATGTCGTGAGCAAGGCTCACCTATGTCACAGTAAGGCACCAGTGTGCAGAGTGGGGCTACATAGGGCACTCACGGTATTATTATTATTATTAGTGTGTGCAGGCACCCGGAGTAATTGATGAATTTACTGTGTTGATAATGTCTTTCATGAGACTTTAATGTGATCATTTAGTGAGAGAATATATATATATAAATATTCCAGTATTTGGTGTTAGGCTATGTGCCCAGTAACTATATTATTACTATTATTGATGTCTATGATTTATCTATATATATATATATATATATATATATATATATATATATATATATATATATATATATATATATATATATATATATATATATATATATATATATATATATATATATATATATATATGTCTATGCTTGTGTATTGAATAATCATTCATGTGTGCAGTGATCAATTGAATATTCGCCCATGAAAAGAATTACTGAGAACTCCAGTAATATATACTTGCATGCGTTATCATTAAATGAGGGGCAGTGTGTTATACCATGATTGTGAATTATTGTGTTCATTAATATAGAAATGTTTGATTGAGCTCAAGATCAGTGCAGCGAAGTAATTACGTTCTATTGCTATTGTCACAGATATTGTGTGTTTGAACATTTAGTGATCCATGAGAATTTAAAGAAACGGGCATATTTCGCCAACAAACAAGTGCAGTGAGAGATCACACAGTGAAGGGGGAGTCGCCCAGCTGATTTTGACATTGACGTGAGGGGGAGCATTGCCAGCTTGGCGAGTTCATGATTATTTGTGAGAACGAGCGACTTTCGCTTGAAATAGCGGTTTGCTTATTGATATAATTATGTGATGTCTTGAGTTTTAAGTAAAACACAAAATACCTTGGCGTTTGTATCATCCCCTCCATATTTCTTGTGGCTATATAATGCATGAAAGGAAATAGAGTGATAGAAATAAATACCTGCCTGATATCAGATCTATTGAGTGTGTTCTTGCCACTGTTATCACAGTTCAACAAAACCACTGACGTGTTACTGGACACGGGAAACACCAGTTGGCGACCTTGTGGTTAGTAGTAGAGCCCTTGCCGGGGCGGGCACACAGCAGTTAAGAGAACAAGCTGTGTTCCCACTCTTTCTCGATCAGAGGCCGGTTGGGATTGACTGGGATACTCTCCTGGCGTACAGTGGCGCCGCGAGGATAGAGTGAAGACCCGCAGGGCTACGGTGAGTGACCTTGGGTATACCGTTACTCACCCCTCTTACGGTGAACCCCGACATTGGCGACCTAGCCAGGATAACGATCAAGATAAAGGTTGCAGTTGTGGTACTTTGCAGTGGTATTAGGTATCAGGTACAGGTTATTGCTCATAGCACAAGATGGAGGATGATAAAGTAACAAGGTTCATTGACACTAGAGATGAGCAGGTGCTGGAGGAGTGCACAAAGGCACAGTTACAATCAATAGCGGACCACATTGGGATAAAGCTGAGATCTTCCAAAGTGGGAGAGAGAAGACTGGAGATCATACCACAGCTTAGGGCACAAGATGAAGCTTCGGGGGAGGAACGGCCAGAAACACCTGCCAGTATGGGAGAACATCTGAGCATTGGTGGGAGCAGCAGAGGATCCAGCGGCAGCAAGCACAGCGTTAAGCTGGAGATAATGAAGCTGCAGCTGGAAGCACAACTGAAGCGGGAAGAACAGGAACGAGAGGCACAGCTGAGAAGGGAAGAGCGAGAAGCAGAGGCACAGCAGCGCAAGGAAGAGCGAGAGGCACAGCTGCGTAAGGAAGAACAAGAGCGAGAAGCACAGCTGCGTAAGGAAGAACAAGAGCGAGAAGCACAGCTGAAGCAGGAAGAGCGGGAAGCGCAACTGAAGCGTGAGGAGCGAGAGGCACAGCAGCGCAAAGAAGAGCGAGAAGCAGAGGCACAGCTGCGCAGGGAAGAACAAGAGCGAGAAGCACAGCTAAGGCGAGAGGAGCGCGAGCTAGTATCTAGGCTGAAACAGCAGGAGATAGAAGCTAACAACGATGTGGAGCTGAAGCGAGCTGAGCTAGGGCTAGCTCCACCTGTTCCGCCACAACAGGAAGACCGCCGAGTGAGGGAGCGAGATTTGCCGGTCTTTGTACCAAATGAAGCTGAAGGTTTCTTTGACCACTTCGAAAGGGTCGCTACTTTGAAGAGGTGGCCGAGGGCGGAGTGGGTGGAGCTGGTTCAGAGTAGGCTCACTGGTGAAGCTCGTGAAGCCTACAATATGCTCGACCTCCAAGAGTTTACCAACTACTATGCTGTAAAGAGAGCTGTGCTCCACTCAGTTCAAGTTAACGCCGGAATGTTACAGGAAGAGATTCAGGGAATGTACCCGTTCGCCAGGAAAATCTTATGAGGAGACGGCGAGGGACATGGAGAGGAAGTTCCTTAAGTGGCTGGAGTCTGAAAGAGCGAAGTCGGCTGAGGATGTCAAGAGGCTTATGGTCATGGAGAAGTTTATGTCCGTGCTCTCTCCTGAGATCAGGGTTAGAGTAAAGGAGGCGGACATTAAGGACCTGAGAGCCGCGGCCGACAGAGCTGACAGTGCTGGAAGAAGCTCTGCGACTACACCGAGAGGGACGGCACCGACCGCCCGTACACTCCGGATATGGTAGAAGATATAGAAGGACGGACGGATGGAGGACGGGAGCGAGTTCTCCTGAGTCCCACCTCTCGAGTGGAGACAGGAGAGGCTCAAAGGGTGCTGTGGAGCCGGTAAAGAAGTCCCAAGCTGAGAGCTCAGGAGCTGTTGCCGAAACGGAGGAGTCGATGAATGGCGCGAGGAATATCCACAAAAGAAGAAGGATCCGGTGCTACAGCTGCGGAGTATTCGGACACGTCGCGCGAGAATGCAGACACCCTGAGCAGCGGGGAAACGTGGCTTTCGTGAGGGTCGAGGACCAGATGGCCGAGAGGGTGCGGGGTGAACCCGTATTGAGTGGGGAGAAAAGAGTTCACCCATTCGTGTGTGAGGGAACCGTAAGGATGGGGGACGCAGACCCCATTCCGGTGAGAATATTAAGAGACACTGGGGCAGATTTTACCCTGGTGAGCGAAACCCTGTTCCGCGAGGGTTACGAGAGTATCAGTGTGGGGATGGCAAGTGTGACCACTCTGGGAGGCCCAGTGAGGATGCCCCTACAACAGGTGACTCTGAATTCTGATTATGGCTGCCAGACCCTAGTGGTGGGAGTCTGTGCATCAATGCCCAAGATGGAGGCACAAGTCATCTTGGGAAATGACGCATGTGGAGGATATGTCCTCCCGAATTTCGTGAAGGGCGAGGAGTGCTTAGAGCACTATAAGGAGACAGGCGGAGTGTTAGACGCTTGTGGGGACGAGAAAGGAATCGCCACGGTGGCGTTCCCGGTTTGTGCTGTGTTTCCGAGGCAGTTTAAAGGACACGGAGGGTGTGGATCTGATGGGGCTGAGGAGACGTCCGACATCCTGAGAATCGATCACCTCTTCATGGGACCCGGAGAACGAGTGGAGGGCGAAGGCAGCCCAGATGGTGAGTTACAGGTGACCTTCACTAATTCTCTAGGGGTGGACCGCACTCGTCTTGGAGAGTTGCAGCAGATAGAGTCCCCCGAATTGATTCATGAGGCCAATGGAGGACGTGTTGGTCCTGAGAGGGCCACTCATTTTTACATACAGGACGGCATGCTGATGAGCGTGTTCTGCGCAGAGCAGGGAACTGAGTGGGATGAAGCAGTATGCCTGCGTTGTTTGCCATACGTAATGCAGTGGTAGGATTGTTAGGTTTCTCACCTTTCCAGCTGGTGTATGTACATGAAGTGCAAAGTCCTCTGTCCATGCTGAAGGAACAATGGACATCAGGAGTGACCGTGGGAACGGTCAACGGATACGTAAGGAGCGTTTCGCATTGGCGGCAGGAGTACTGGTTGGAAATCAAACTCATCCGAGGGGAAGACAACGTAGTAGCAGATGCCCTGTCCTGTGTACACTAACCAGACATGACTCTTATTTTAAGGGGAGGAGTATGTGACGGTGTTCCCCCCCTTATATTTCTCCCACGCCTGCTGTAAGAGTCATGTCCACTTTACCCGAGAGTTCTCTACGTCGCAGGCATCGGTTTGATATATGTGGGAGAGTGTAGTGTTCTCGAGGTGGCGAGAAATTTGTAAAAGAAGAGTATTTTGGGCTGTGGTATAGGCCCTTTAGGAAGCCAATATGGCGCTGGCTCCTCTGTTTTGCCGCCAAAACTGTGTGACGTCAGTGACACCAGATTGGTCACCGACAGGGACGTGGCACAGGGAGCCAATGAAAACCTCCCATGGCGAATATGACGTCATGAAGGAAGGGGGGGTCCGGTCAGTGCGCGACTCTGGTGCCATCAGTCTAAGACAGCACGTAAAGGAGGTCGGACGTGCGCTGGGGGGTCATGTCAGTTGGACAGTTTACCCCGTCTCCGGAGGATTTACGCATCACCCGTGGTCTGCCAGCACCTGTGGGGTTTTCCTTCGTTCATGTGTTGGACCAGAGAAGGAATTGACAGAATATTGAGCATCAAGACCTCCAGGGACAGGTGTTGTGCAAGAGTGGAGTCTAGGCAGCGATGGCTGATAGCTTCACAGTGATGACGTAGTGGCTGGGACAATCCTCCATGAGGGAATCAGTCTGACACGACACGTCAAGGTAGACGGATGTGTGAAGGTTGATCCTGTCAATCCGACAGTAGTACGCCACTCCCATGGATCTTACGCGTCACCCGTAGTCTGCCATTATGCCGGGAGGTCTTCCTTCATTCCAAGTGTGGACCGAAGAGGGAATTGATGGAATATTGAGCATCAAGTGCTCCAGGGTCGGGTATTGTGCAAGAGTGAAGACTAGACAGTGACGTCTGGGACGTCTGATAGCTTCACAGTGACGACGTAGCGGCTGGGCCAATCCAACGGAAAGCAGTGAAAGAAGACACTAATTGGGAATCCATACGACTGCATCTGAGACGTAGGTTGGCAGCCGTAGTTGGGAGGAGAAGTTGACGGTTGGGAGACCGACTCCAACCCTACACGACGTGGAGGAGGAGCAGGGACCCACGGAGGACAGAACATGGAGATGACGCGTTTATTTTGGGACGTTGATTGAGTTCCTGGAGGACACGACAGGGTGTGTGTGTGGGAGCGTTTCCTACAGAAGGCAGGAGCCTGGACCAGGAGCTACAACTCAACTCTCACTGGCGGATAGGTGGAAGTAGGTGATTCTAGTTTCCCTCCCAATTCCCTTTTAGTCAGCTATATTATTTAGCCAGAGTATTTTGTATGTCGTGAGCAAGGCTCACCTATGTCACAGTAAGGCACCAGTATGCAGAGTGGGGCTACATAGGGCACTCACGGTATTATTATTATTATTGGTGTGTGCAGGCACCTGGAGTAATTGATGAATTTACTGTGTTGATAATGTCTTTCATGAGACTTTAATATGATCATTTAGTGAGAGAATATATATATATATATATATATAAATGTGCCAGTATTTGGTGTTAGGCTATGTGCCCAGTAACTATATTATTACTATTATTGATGTCTATGATTTATCTATATATATATATGTCTATGCTTGTGTATTGAATAATCATTCATGTGTGCAGTGATCAATTGAATATTCGCCCATGAAAGGAATTCCTGAGAACTTCAGTAATATATACTTGCATGCGTTATCATTAAATGAGGGGCAGTGTGTTATACCATGATAGTAAATTATTGTGTTCATTAATATAGAAATGTTTGATTGAGCTCAAGATCAGTGCAGCGAAGTAATTACGTTCTATTGCTATTGTCACAGATATTGTGTGTTTGAACATATAGTGACCCTTGAGAATTTAAAGAAACGGGCATATTTCGCCAACAAACAAGTGCAGTGAGAGATCACGCAGTGAGGGGGGAGTCGCCCAGCTGATTTTGACATTGACGTGAGGGGGAGCATTGCCAGCTTGGCGAGTTCATGATTATTTGTGAGAACGAGCGACTTTCGCATGAAATAGCTGTTTGCTTATTGATATAATTATGTGATGTCTTTAGTTTTAAGTAAAACACAAAATACCTTGGCGTTTGTATCATCCCCTCCATATTTCTTGTGGCTATATAATACATGGAAGGAAATAGAGTGATAGAAATAAATACCTGCCTGATATCAGATCTATTGAGTGTGTTCTTGCCACTGTTATCACAATTCAACGAAACCACTGACGTGTTACTGGACACGGGAAACACCAGTTGGCGACCTTGTGGTTAGTAGTAGAGCCCTTGCCGGGGCGGGCACACAGCAGTTAAGAGAACAAGCTGTGTTCCCACTCTTTCTCGATCAGAGGCCGGTTGGGATTGACTGGGATACTCTCCTGGCGTACAGTGGTGCCGCCAGGATAGAGTGAAGACCCGCAGAGCTACGGTGAGTGACCTTGGGTATACTGTTACTCGCCCCTCTTACGGTGAACCCCGACAATATATATATATATATATATATATATATATATATATATATATATATATATATATATATATATATATATATATATATATATATATATACATCAGAGTGTATCGTGATCCAGCCTGTACTCCTCTTGACATACCAGAAAATATTCTGAGGAAACTACTCCAAGCTTGTACTAAAGAGGCACCCTTCTTGAGCCCAGATGGGCACATGTATAAGCAAGTAGATGGGGTCGCCATGGGTTCTCCCCTAGGTGTCCTGTTTGCAAACTTCTACATGGGTACCATCGTGCAAAAAGTCTTAGTCGACATGAACTTGAAACCGGCCATATACTGCAGGTATGTTGACGACATTTTTACACATTTACCTGATGTCAGACATCTGCAGGAGCTGAAGGAGGCATTTGAGCAGAGTTCCGTGCTGCGTTTCACTTACGAGATGGAAAAGGATGGGAAGCTGCCCTTTCTAGATGTAACAGTCATGGAAAAGAGCGGAGGTTTCCACACTGCAGTCTATACTAAGGAAACGAACATAGGAATGTGCCTAAATGCCAACAGCGACTACCCAGACAGGTACAAGAGGAGTGTTGTTAACGCATATGTCGACCGTGCTCTCAGCCACAGCTCAGAATAGAAGCAAGTCGACGAAGAACTCTGTAGGGTAAGGCAGGTCCTAGTCAACAACGGCTTCTCCAATGGTTTCGTGGAAGACATCATAAGAAGGAAAGTGAAACGCCATGCAACCTCTGAAGAGACAACTAACACAACACCTATACCCCCTATTAGACTATTTTACAGGAACTTCTTTTCGACAGCTCATAAAACGGAGGAAAGGGTCCTGAAAGATATTGTTAATAGAAACGTTATCCCTACAGACAAAAATCAGAGGATACAACTGACGATTTACTATAAAACCAGAAAAACGGCCAGCCTACTCATGAGAAACTCTCCAGACACAAAAAAGAACGCTTTAAAAGAGACTAACGTTGTCTATGTCTTCAAATGCCCTCTTGGGCATTTGTAAGCTCCAAAAAACCCAGTATATAGGCAAGACAACAACATCTCTTTCTAGGCGTTTAACGATGCATAAGCAACAGGGCTCCATTAAGGAACATATAATATCTTCCCACAACCAAACCAACGCCAGAGAAATCCTAGTAAACAACACAGAAATCATCGATAGATACAGCGATAGCAGGCGGCTTGACGTTTGCGAGGCACTACACATCAAGAAGTCAACACTAGCAATCAACAGCCAATTAATGCACAACTATACTCTACCCACCTCAAGACTCCGCTCCAATATAGAAGCATCAAGAAATATGGACCAATAGGCTTTCTACATACACTTCTATTCAATACCCATTGTTTCATGTTCTGTCTTGTGTTGATGAAATTAATACCCTATTAATGCCACCTCTTGTTCTGTCTTGTGTTGATGAAATTATTACCCTATTAATGCCACCTCACCCCATCCACCTCACTAAAATGTAGATATAAAATCGGAGATGCGTAAGTTCTATTCAGTTGTGTATTTGTAAACTAAAGTCTTTGAAAATGTAATAAGTTTTACGAAACGCGCTCGTGTCGCGTCAGACTAGAAATAAAAATGAATTTTGGAGAATTGATTTTTGATTTACCTCCAACAGTGAAAAGAAATTTACGAAAGATGAGAAAATTCGTGTGTAGAATTATTAATCTTACTTTTTCGGTCATATTTAATAATATATATATATATATATATATATATATATATATATTATATATTATATATATATATATATATATATATATATATGTCGTACCTAATAGCCAGAACGCACTTGTCAGCCTACTATGCAAGGCCAAATTTGCCTAATAAGCCAAGTTTTCCTGAATTAATATATTTTCTCAAATTTTTTCTTATGAAAAGATAAAGCTACCCATTTCATTATGTATGAGGTCAATTTTTTTTTTATTGTAGTTAAATTACCGTAGATATATGACCGAACCTAACCAACCCTACCTAACCTAACCTAACCTATCTTCATAGGTTAAGTTAGGTTAGGTAGCCAAAAAAAGTTAGGTTAGGTTAGGTTAGGTAGGTTAGGTCGTCGAAATACAATTAATTCATGAAACTGGCTTATTAGGCAAATCGGGCGATGCATAGTAGGCTGAGAAGTGCGTTCTGGCTACTAGGTACGACATATATATATATTTATAATATATATATATATATATACCATATATATATATATATATATATATATATATATATATATATATATATGTCGTACCTTAGTAGCCAGAACTCACTTCTCAGCCTACTATGCAAGGCCCGATTTGCCTAATAAGCCTAGTTTTCATGAATTAATGTTTTTTCGACTAACCTAACCTACCTAACCTAACCTAACCTAACGTTTTTGGCTACCTAACCTAACCTAACCTATAATGATAGGTTAGGTTAGGTTAGGTAGGGTTGGTTAGGTTTGGTCATATATCTACGTTAATTTTAACTCCAATACAAAAATATTGACCTCATACATAATGAAATGGGTAGCTTTATCATTTTATAAGAAAAAAATTAGAGAACATATATTAATTCAGGAAAACTTGGCTTATTAGGCAAATCGGGCGTTGCATAGTAGGCTGAGAAGTGCATTCTGGCTACTAGGTACAACATATATATATATATATATATATATATATATATATATATATATATATATATATATACATATATATATATATATATATATATATATATATATATATATATATATATATATATATACATATATATATATACGTATATATATATTACAAATGTGTATGGTAAAACACGTCATATATTCATTCATAATATGAATTTTAAACTCAGAAATGTTACTTAAAATAAAAAAAAATTTCTTTCAGTTTTTAACTAGCCATCAACAATAATTTTGCATCCGTCAGCTGCCTATAGTTTACAATAGTAAACTGGTTTATTTTACAAAAGTCATATATATAGAGGTAAACACAAATGTGTTTACCTCTTTATTTCCCCGCTCCCAGTCTTCTCAAATGCCCCCAAATTTTTTTATTATATACATAGTTAATCCTCAAAACAAAAAAGATTTTATACATATATATAAATTCCCAAATTTGGTGTTGGCTTTAGGATCAATCAATTAATGGGAGGATTGTTAAGCCCACTATGATATTTTACTTTGCATAATTAAATCACATTAACGGTATCTATATATATATTATGGAGAAAAAAAAAAACTTTGGAGTTTACTGTAGTTTTGCCTTATGTCCAGGACTAATCTATACGTGTAGGCTGGTTATTAACTCCTGTGGTGGAAAAAAGTAAAATAAAAATGTCAAATGAAAATTGTGTGACCTTAATGAGATATTGAAAATCTCATGTATCGGTATTTGTAGACAGAAACCCCCCTGTCATTTGTGACGGTTTAAACCCCCGGTCCCACGAGATAGGTACTGTCTCGTGGACGCGCGAGGAACTCACATCATTTAGTGGAAAATACTGTGGAAAAATATATGAGTATTACTAATAGAATCTACAGCTTTTATCAACATTGAAACTATAACTGTTAAAAACTATATAATATTATATGATATAGTTTTATATTATAATTTATATATAATTATCAAATCAAAATATTAATATATATATTTTTTTAAAACGATCCTTTAAACTCACTCTATCGTCGATATGTTGACGATTAATTCTAACCATGATTAGTGAGAGGCAGGGAGATGCCGTGACAGATCCTACCTACCCACCCGAACAAGGGCATAAGATCGTGTTAATTAATAACTCTTCACTTGCAGTCTTGAAGGCGATGATCAACTACAACAACAGCTGAATAATGAAACATTACGCGAGTCTCATTTTTGTAATTAATATCTTCATTAATATCTTCATTTAAATTAATTAGTTCCTGTCACGACACTATTGACCTCGGATTGGGATTGCAGTTTGATTGTTCACTTCTTCTTGGTGGCCTTTCCTTATTAAGGCTACTTAATATCTCGGTCGATAGAGCTTGGGGCCTCACACATTACCTGGGGTCCAGGGTTCGAGTCTCCTAGTGCCCAGGTGAATGGAAAGCCTCCCCCTGGCTTGGATGATAGAGTGACAGGTTCATGGGTTAATGTGTACTGGGTTGTTTGTGCTTGTAGGATCGAACTTTACGGCTTGGTTAAACATCTTTTCCATCATTAGACATCTTTCTAGATGTCTTTCTAGATCAAACATATACATTTATATATAGTTATCAAATCAAACTATTAATATAATTTTTTTTAAACGACCCTTTAAACTCACTCTATCGTCGATAGAAGATGGCTAGAAAACCATCTTCTTGGTTGTGTGTGTGTGTTTGTGTATTTGTGTGTGTGTGTACTCAACTAGTTGTACTCACCTAGTTGTGTCTGCAGGATCGAGCATTGACTCTTGGATCCCGCCCTTCGAGCATCGGTTGTTTACAGCAATGACTCCTGTCCCATTTCCGTATCATACCTGGTTTAAAATTATGAATAGTATTTGCTTCCACAACCTGTTCCTGAAGTGCATTCCATTTTCCCACTACTCTCACGCTAAAAGAAAACTTCCTAACAACTCTGTGACTCATCTGAGTTTCAAGCTTCCATCCATGTCCCCTCGTTCTGTTACTATTCCGTGTGAACATTTCGTCTATGTCCACTCTGTCAATCCCTCTGAGTATCTTATACGTTCCTATCATGTCCCCCCTCTCCCTTCTTCTTTCTAGTGTCGTAAGGCACAGTTCCCTCAGGCGCTCCTCATACCCCATCCCTCGTAGCTCTGGGACGAGTCTCGTTGCAAACCTCTGAACCTTTTCCAGTTTAATTATATGCTTCTTCAGATGGGGACTCCATGATGAGGCGGCATACTCTAAGACTGGCCTTACGTAGGCAGTGTAAAGCGCCCTAAATGCCTCCTTACTTAGGTTTCTGAATGATGTTCTAACTTTTGCCAGTGTAGAGTACGCTGCTGTCGTTATCCTATTTATATGTGCCTCAGGAGATAGATTAGGTGTTACGTCCACCCCCAGGTCTCTTTCACGCGTCGTCACTGGTAGGCTGTTCCCCTTCATTGTGTACTGACCCTTTGGTCTCCTATCTCCTAGTCCCATTTCCATAACTTTACATTTGCTCGTGTTGAATTCCAGTAGCCATTTCTCTGACCATCTCTGCAACCTGTTCAGGTCCTCTTGGAGGATCCTGCAATCCTCATCTGTCACAACTCTTCTCATCAACTTTGCGTCATCCGCAAACATCGACATGTAGGACTCTACGCCTGTAAACATGTCGTTAACATATACAAGAAAGAGAATTGGTCCCAGCATCGATCCTTGTGGCACCGATCCTTGTGGTGTGTGTGTGTGTGTGTGTTTACTAGTTGTGTTTTTACGGGGGTTGAGCTTTGCTCTTTCGGCCCGCCTTTCAACTGTCAATCAACTGTTTACTAACTACTTTTTTTTCACACCACAACACACACACACACCCCAGGAAGCAGCCCGTGACAGCTGACTAACTCCCAGGTACCTATTTACTGCTAGGTAACAGGGGCATTCAGGGTGAAAGAAACTTTGCCCATTTGTTTCTGCCTCGTGAGGGAATCGAACCCGCGTCACAGAATTACGAATCCTGCGCGCTATTGTGTTTGTGTGTGTGTGCGTGTGTGTGTGTGTGTGTGTGTGTGTGTGTGTGTGTGTGTGTGTGTGTGTGTGTGTGTGTGTGTGTGTGTGTGTGTGTGTGTGTATATGTGTGTGTGTGTGTGTGTGTGTGTGTGTTTTTGTGTGTGTGTGTGTGTGTGTGTGTGCGTGTGTGTGTGTGTGTGCGTGTGTTTGTGTGTATTTATGTGTGTGTGTGCGTGTGTGCGTGCATACACTCGTGTGATTGCGAAATCTCTTATTCATAACATAAAACTAGTTGAACGTATTATATTCTTTAAAGAGCATATGTCAATTGCAGATCGCATACATCAACACATACTAATAAACACCCAAGAAATAAACACAACTAAACATCGAGGAGTAAACATCAACACTCAACACACTGTTGAGTTAATAACATCAACATTCAACACACTGTTGAGTTAATAACATCAACATTCAACACACTGTTGAGTTAATAACATCAACATTCAACACACTGTTGAGTTAATAACATCAACATTCAACACACTGTTGAGTTAATAACATCAACACTCAACACACTGTTGAGTTAATAACATCAACACTCAACACACTGTTGAGTTAATAACATCAACACTCAACACACTGTTGAGTTAATAACATCAACATTCAACACACTGTTGAGTTAATAACATCAACACTCAACACACTGTTGAGTTAATAACATCAACATTCAACACACTGTTGAGTTAATAACATCAACACTCAACACACTGTTGAGTTAATAACATCAACATTCAACACACTGTTGAGTTAATAACATCAACATTCAACACACTGTTGAGTTAATAACATCAACACTCAACACACTGTTGAGTTAATAACATCAACATTCAACACACTGTTGAGGTAAAAACATCCACCACAACTTCAACTGAAGATTATTTAATCATATATTATGATTACGCTTTTATATCTGTACCACACACAAAAGAAATCCATAAATACATATATATCTTAAAAAAAAATGACATGTAGAAGCGATTTTCCATCCCTATAGTGAATTTCCAGCTCAGGAGGGGAAGGGAGGAGATCAGAGACATTTTACAACACTACAACACTAATATCTGCAATAGTCAGGTTGCAGAACAATGTGCATTGGCAATTTCAGTTCAGACAGCCGATACTTGCAACTTTGAAAATAAACAGACAACTTAGTAATTGCTATTTTGTCAATATTCAGACAACCCGTTGCCTGATGGGAGCATTTTGGCCTTACGTTGGATATATGAAGTATTTTCCTCCTAGTATAATTTTTGCCTTGCTGGGGGTGTGTTTGATGTGTTAATTGCTCCTTTCTTTATCTTCCTCTTTCCTCTACATTCTCTACATTGTTTCTAAGTCTTATATCCTCTTTGGTTGATGTTGGACTTAGAGACTGTCAACCTCTGGAGGGTTATATTAAGGCCTATCAACCTCTTGAGGGTTATATTAAGGCAAATCAACCTCTGGAGGGTTATATTAAGGCCTATCGACCACTGGAGGGTTATTAAGGCCTATTAACCTCTGGAGGGTTATTAAGGCCTATCAACCTCTGGAGGATAATTAAGGCCTAAAAAATCTGGAGGGTTATATTAAGGCATATCAACCTCTGGCGGGTTATTAAGGCCTATTAACATCTGGAGGGTTATTAGGACCTATCAACCTCTGGAGGGTTATTTTCAATCCACTACAAGAGCTTATACTGACCATCCACGAAGTATACTCTAGCCTTGAACTATGTTAAGGGCTAAAATATATTCTCATTGTATATATATATATATATATATATATATATATATATATATATATATATATATATATATATGTGTGTATATATATTATTAAATATGACCGAAAAAGTAAGATTAATAATTCTAACACGAATTTTCTCAATCTTTCGTACATTTCTTTTCACTGTTGGAGGTAAATCAAAAATCAATTCTCCAAAATTCATTTTTATTTCTAGTCTGACGCGACACGAGCGCGTTTCGTAAAACTTATTACATTTTCAAAGACTTTAGTTTACAAATACACAACTGAATAGAACTTACGCATCTCCGATTTTATATCTACATTTGAGTGAGGTGAAAGGGGTGATGTGGCATTAATCAACACAAGACAGAACAGGAGGTGGCATTAATAGGGTATTAATTTCATCAACACAAGACAGAACAAAGGGTGGCATTAAAAGGGTATTAATTTCATCAACACAAGACAGAACACGAAAAAATGGGTATTGAATAGAAGTGTTTGTAGAAAGCCTATTGGTCCATATTTCTTGATGCTTCTATATTGGAGCGGAGTCTTGAGGTGGGTAGAATATAGTTGTGCAATAATTGGCTGTTGATTGCTGGTGTTGACGTTTTGATGTGTAGTGCCTCGCAAACGTCAAGCCGCCTGCTATCGCTGTATCTATCGATGATTTCTGTGTTGTTTACTAGGATTTCTCTGGCGATGGTTTGTTTGTGGGAAGAGATTATATGTTCCTTAATGGAGCCCTGTTGCTTATGCATCGTTAAACGCCTAGAAAGAGATGTTGTTGTCTTGCCTATATACTAGGTTTTTTGGAGCTTACAATCCCCAAGAGGGCATTTGAAGGCATAGACGACGTTAGTCTCTTTTAAAGCGTTCTGTTTTGTGTCTGGAGAGTTTCTCATGAGTAGGCTGGCCGTTTTTCTGGTTTTATAGTAAATCGTCAGTTGTATCCTCTGATTTTTTTTTTTTTTTCCACAGCTCATAAAACGGAGGAAAGGGTCCTGAAAGATATAGTTAATAGAAACGTTATCCCTACAGACAAAAATCAGAGGATACAACTGACGATTTACTATAAAACCAGAAAAACGGCCAGAGGTATCTTTGGTAGTGACCTTCTTGAGTCACTACCAAAGATACCTTACAAGCAGAACTTATTGCAGAAGGAGGAAAGATTCGTGGCAATTACAGAAGCACCATACTGTCCCCCGAGCTCAAAGCGGCAGCTAAAAGCCTTCGTGAGAACAAGGAGATAGTTGTCAGGAGAGGTGACAAGTCGCCAATATATGTCATTCTTAAAAAAGACGAATATCTGGCGAAAATGAACCTCATACTCTCTGACCAAACTAAGTTCCAAAGGGTAACGAAGGACACTACAGCCGAACTGAAAGCAAAGGTCAACAAACTGATCGAAACTGTGAACGCCAAGAAATCCGGACTTCACCTGCCAAAGATCATTGGGGAATATAAACCTGGATATGCGTATGGAAATGTCAAGACACACAAGCCTGGAAACCAACTTCGGCCAATCATTAGCCAGATACCCACACCCACGTACAGACTGGCGAAGCGACTCAACGGCCTGCTGACTCCTTATGTTCCTTGCGCCTTCAGCCTGAAGTCTCCAAAGGAATTTGTTGACTTACTGCGGGGCACACGGGCCACAGGGATAAGAGCCTCGTTGGACGTAGAATCGCTGTTTACCAACGTACCTGTGGACGAGACAATCGGGATGATAGCCGACAGAGTGTATCGTGATCCAGCCTGTACTCCTCTTGACATACCCGAAAATATCCTAAGGAAACTACTCCAAGCTTGTACTAAAGAGGCGCCCTTCTTGAGCCCGGATGGGCACATGTATAAACAAGTAGATGGGGTCGCCATGGGTTCTCCCCTAGGTGTCCTGTTTGCAAACTTCTAAATGGGTACCATCGAGCAAAAAGTCTTAGTCGACATGAACATGAAACCGGCCATATACTGCAGGTATGTTGACGACATTTTTACACAGGTACCTGATGTCAGACATCTGCAGGAGCTGAAGGAGGCATTTGAGCAGAGTTCCGTGCTGCGTTTCACTTACGAGATGGAAAAGGATGGGAAGCTGCCCTTTCTAGATATAACAGTCATGGAAAAGAGCGGAGGTTTCCACACTGCAGTCTACACTAAGGAAACGAACATAGGAATGTGCCTAAATGCCAACAGCGACTGCCCAGACAGGTACAAGAAGAGTGTTGTTAACGCATATGTCGACCGTGCTCTCAGCCACAGCTCAGAATGGAAGCAAGTCGACGAAGAACTCTGTAGGGTAAGGCAGGTCCTAGTCAACAACGGCTTCTCCAATGGTTTCGTCGAAGACATCATAAGAAGGAAAGTGAAACGCCATGCAACCTCTGAAGAGACAACTAACACAACACCTATACCCCGTATTAGACTATTTTACAGGAACTTCTTTTCCACAGCTCATAAAACAAAGGAAAGGGTCCTGAAAGATATTGTTAATAGAAACGTTATCCCTACAGACAAAAATCAGAGGATACAACTGACGATTTACTATAAACCCAGAAAAACGGCCAGCCTACTTTTGAGAAACTCTCCAGACACAAAGCAGAACGCTTTAAAAGAGACCAACGTCGTCTATGCCTTCAAATGCCCACTTGGGGACTGTAAGCTCCAAAAAACTCAGTATATAGGCAAGACAACAACATCTCTTTCTAGGCGTTTAACGATGCATAAACAACAGGGCTCCATTAAGGAACATATAATCTCTTACTACAACCAAACCATCGCCAGAGAAGTCCTAGTAAACAACACAGAAATCATCGATAGATACAGCGATAGCAGGCGGCTTGACGTTTGCGAGGCACTACACATTAAGAAGTCAACACCAGCAATCAACAGCCAATTAATGCACAACTACATTCTACCCACCTCAAGACTCCGCTCCAATATAGAAGCATCAAGAAATATGGACCAATAGGCTTTCTACAATCCCTTCCATTTCAATACCCATTGTTTCGTGTTCTGTCTTGTGTTGATGAAATTAATACCCTATTAATGCCACCTCACCCCATCCACCTCACTCAAATGTAGATATAAACGAAACCAGGAGATGTGTAAGTTCTATTCAGTTGTGTATTTGTAAACTAAAAGTCTTTGAAAATGTAATAAGTTTTACGAAACGCGCTCGTGTCGCGTCAGACTAGAAATAAAAATGAATTTTGGAGAATTGATTTTTGATTTACCTCCAACAGTGAAAAGAAATGTACGAAAGATTGAGAAAATTCGTGTTAGAATTATTAATCTTACTTTTTCGGTCATATTTAATAATATATATATATATATATATATATATATATATATATATATATATATATATATATATATATATATATATATATATATATATATATATATATATATATATATATACCACAGCTGCCTCACCACAGCTGGATGCCCAGCTGAAAGAGAGCCCCGTTACCTAACGCCCCGTAACTCTGATGCTCTTATTGGTCGCCCTGATGGTATCACAGTGAACCCCTGGAAGAATGGCAAGCAGTTGGTATGGGACTACACGTGCGTATCAACCGTGGCTAACACCTACATTAACCTCAGTGTTGCACAACCAGGTGGCGCTGCCACCCACAGGGAAGCAGCCAAATCCCGTAAGTATAGAGAACTGGATCACCACTACAATTTTGTCCCCATTGCTTCTGAGACACTCGGCGCCTGGGGTAAAAGTGCTACCAGTTTTTTGAAGGAACTGGGTTCTAGGCTCATTGAAACAACAAGGGACCCAAGAGCAGCAAGCTTTCTTTTCCAGTGCCTCAGTGTGGCGATACAGAGGGGAAATGCGCACTGCATCCACGGTTCCTGCCCGCCATCTGAGGAGCTGAAGGAACTCGACAACCTATGATAACGATCTTTGTAACCCATATGTAACTCCTTTTTTGTAACAAAGTTCAAATAAAGTAAATATATATGTGTACATACAAAAGAATGGGGGTGGTAGGAGAAGATAATATTAGTGTTCAGTGAGAAACCACAAGGTCTCCTCTGAAAACTTTTTATTTTCTTCTCCGAGGCTATGGGTCCCCACATTGGCACCAGAGGTGGTACCCTCACAAACTTTTATATATATATATATATATATATATATATATATATATATATATATATATATATATATATATATATATATATATATATATATATATATATATATATATATATATATATATATATATGTGTGTGTATATCACGAAAATAAACACGTGATTAAGAATGTGACAATGTCAGACCACGAAGGAAAAATGAAACAGGAAATTTCCTTAAGTACTTTCGTATATTAAATACATCTTCAGAAGGACCTTCTGAAGATGTATTTAATATACGAAAGTACTTAAGGAAATTTCCTGTTTCATTTTTCCTTCGTGGTCTGACATTGTCATATATATATATATATATATATATATATATATATTATATATATATATATATATATATATATATATATATATATATATATATATATATATATTTATATATATATATATATATATATATATATATATATATATATATATATATATATATATATATATATATATACCAACAAATAGGGGACACCTTTGTGTATATCTTTGAATCTTTGAATTTGTGTACGTTCTTCTCCTTTATGTATTTGCATAAAGTTATACAAATATATTATATGAAGTTATTTGTTTAGAGGCATTTATTATTATAATGGGTAGAATGTTCATTTATATATTAGTATCTTTTTTTGACGGGGTTGAATCGCTATTTCTCTACAGAAGATGAAAGATGATTTGATAACTTCTTAGATAATTCTTGTACAGTTACAAAACCAAGTCATTTTAATAATTGTGTCGTAAATACACAACAATTATCTAATTATCAAAATGACTTAATTATTGTACATTTACAAAACAAGTATCTAAAGGAGTTATGAAGTTAACACAAGTTTCACCACTCTGTCCCCAGAATACTGTCCCAATACACAACTCTGTTAGGGGTTTAAAGTTGGAAACAAAAATTCAATATATTCAACTCCAAATCGAACTAGATAGATAGCTAGATAATATACAACTGTTAATTGGTACTGGGCAAAGGGAGTTAGTTACCCCTGAAAATAGCAATGTGGGTTATCACAGAAAATGGGAATGCGGGTGAAAGGGTGGTCACAGAAAATGGTAACGGGGGGATGCCATAGAAAATAGCAATAGGAGAGATGGTAGAACCAAAATAGAAAATGGGGGTAACCACAGAAATTAGAAATGGGGGGTAACTACAGAAAATGTGGAATGGCCTCATAAAATGTGAATATTAGTAATGAGAGAGAGACGGAACCCTCCGGCCAGCTGAGCTCAAGCAGCGCCAACATCCGGCTAACTTGGGGTCTAACCGGCTGCTATTAACTTGACCTAATTGTAACTTAGATTCGCTGCCTCCACCTATGTAATTAGTGCAACTGACATGGCCCTTCGCAGACACAAAAATCTATCATGATTATTAACAATTATAATTATTATTGATTTAATTGTACCGATTTCCCCTCAATTTGCTGGAGAGAGAGAGAGAGAGAGAGAGAGAGAGAGAGAGAGAGAGAGAGAGAGAGAGAGAGAGAGAGAGAGAGAGAGAGAGAGAGAGAGAGAGAGAGAGAGAGAGAGAGAGAGGGAGCGAGAGAGAGAGGGAGAGAGAGGGAGCGAGAGAGAGAGGGAGCGAGAGAGAGAGAGAGAGAGAGAGGGAGCGAGAGAGAGAGGGAGCGAGAGGGAGCGAGAGAGAGAGGGAGCGAGAGAGAGAGAGAGGGAGCGAGAGAGAGAGGGAGCGAGAGAGAGAGGGAGCGAGAGAGAGAGAGAGAGAGAGGGAGCGAGAGAGAGAGAGAGAGAGAGAGAGAGAGAGAGAGGGAGCGAGAGAGAGAGAGAGAGAGAGAGAGAGAGAGAGAGAGAGAGAGAGAGAGAGAGAGAGAGAGAGAGAGAGAGAGGGAGCGAGAGAGAGAGAGAGAGAGAGAGAGAGAGAGAGAGAGGGAGCGAGAGAGAGAGAGAGAGCACAAGCCAGACTCCACAACACCAACACAATACCGGGTCTCTTAACACAAATGGTCGACAGGAATTTAATTTTGATTTTTAGGAAGAGAACACACACAAAAAATATTGCTCAGCTTTAATTATTATTTCCTGAAGCTGAGAGATTAGAGAGAGAGAGAATGAAATTTGGGAAATATGGACAGAGGAAAAAAAAAAATCTCATAGGGCTTTTGTTTATAGGTTTCGATTGCTCTTGTGGATCCGTTGGTCCTCCATTGTTTCTGATCGTCTTTTGTTACATAGTAAATTAGTGTTTATGGTATTATGAGGATACGACCTATATCCTCATATAGCATATAGGCCAGACCTATACTGCCTATACGGCAGTATAGGAAAACCTATACTGCCAGACCTATACTGCCTATACCTATACTGTCTATACTGCCTATAGACCAGACCTATACTGCCTATACGGCAGTATAGGTCTGGCAACGGACGTGTCGAATGCTGATGACTTGATTAAATAAACGTTAGTTTTTGCATTTAATTGATAGTCAATTTGACCATGTTCGAAGCAATGACTTGAAACATGCTTCGTTCACTTTCAGCCTGTGTTGTAAATATTCCTTTGTCATCATTCACTTTCAGCCTGTGCTGTAAATACTCCCATAAATCAACGCTCACTATCAACCAATATATATTGTAAACGCTCCCTATATTAACGTATTGAAAACACTTTACAATACGATTATATATGAAACAATTGCGTTTATTATTGACACTTAACATATCTTAGAAGCAAATATTCTTGTAGGCCTATGTTAGTGAATGTGATAGATAGGGATAATCAATCATCCTAGAACGATTCTGCACATTATTGACTTTCTTCAAGAATTGGGAAGGAAGTTAAGACACTATATAACTCTCCAAACATCACTTTGCAGTTTTAATGGACTGGAGGCCACGTGTCGCTTAAAGAACACGTTCCGCGGAAGTGATTATGTTTACATCTTCAGAGACAGAATGAATATGAATGAAGATAGGCAGAAGTGGGGATATATAATCCAGATAGGATGTAGAGAAACGACGTGTTTGTCTTACTGCACAAACACCAACCACACGCACAAACACACACCCAAATACAATCACTCATCACACAAGCCCAAGCATACTCCACTCTTCACACACACACACACACACACAAAGATTAAAACAAATATGTGTAAAATGTCTATGCGATGTTTATCTAAAGGAATGCCTAAGATGGCCCAACCCACCATCTCTGAAAACGCCAAAGATATTTTAAATTCCTTTCTTTTTGATGACAAGGCGGCGTTTAAAACGTAATTCCACTTTATAACATTAGCAGACATTCATAGAACCTTTTGTATTTGTGATGAGAAGGACCAGGGCGCTCTCTCTCTCTCTCTCTCTCTCTCTCTCTCTCTCTCTCTCTCTCTCTCTCTCTCTCTCTCTCTCTCTCTCTCTCTCTCTCTCTCTCTCTCTCTCTCTCTCTCTCTCTCTCTCTCTCTCTCTCTCTCTCTTTTACAATGCCATGTAAATGAATAAATTATTAGTATAATTACATTGGCTGGAGGCACAGCTTACTGGGAGTTATAATTTTCGTTTTGTTCGTAAAAAATGGAAGGTGGGAGGCTTGGTGGAATGCCAGAGATGGGAAGTGGGAGAAGAGGAATGGAATAGGAAACGTAGGAAGAGATGTAGGAGGGGGCAGGACTGCAGTGATGGTAGAGAGGAAGGGGTGCAACAGAGGAGAGAGAGATAAGCGAGCAAGGAAACAGGGAAGGGATAGGAGAGAGAGAGAGAGAGAGAGAGAGAGAGAGAGAGAGAGAGAGAGAGAGAGAGAGAGAGAGAGAGAGAGAGAGAGAGAGAGAGAGAGAGAGAGAGAGAGAGAGAGAGAGATAGAGAGAGAGAGAGAGAGAGAGAGAGAGAGAGAGAGAGAGAGAGAGAGAGAGAGAGAGAGAGAGAGAGAGAGAGAGAGAGAGAGAGAGAGAGAGAGAGAGAGAGAGAGAGAGAGAGAGACAATCTATGAGCAGGCAATTGGGGGGGGGGGAGATAAGGAGAAGAGATAGTATGAATGGGAAGAAGAGATGGAGAGGGTTCAGCGTACAGGCCAGGAAAGGAAAGGAAGGGAGACGGGTAAAGAGATGAAGGAAGAGTAGGAAAGGAGAAAGGGAGAAATAAGGAAGAGAATGATGGTCATTTTCGCAGTACAGATGACGGAACATCACTGAATGCCGCAGGCCAACATCGTACCACATAGCAAAGTGGCTAATATGTGCCACAAAGCGAACTAGCCAACACACACACACACACACACACACACACACACACACACACACACACACACACACACACACACACACACACACACACACACACACACACACACACACACACACACACACACCACGAAAGTGAACTAGCCAAGACACACACACTACAAAAGTGAACTCCCCAACGGTACAAACAACACAAAAGTGAACTCCCCAACACACACACACACACTACAAAAGTGAACTCCCCAACGGTACAAACAACACAAAAGTGAACTCCCCAACACACACACACACACACTACAAAAGTGAACTCCCCAACACACACACACACACACACACACACACACACACACACACACACACACACACACACACACACACACACACACACACACACACACACACACACTACAAAAGTGAACTCTCCAACGGTACAAACAACACAAAAGTGAACTCCCCAACACACACACACACTACAAAAGTGAACTCCCCAACGGTAAAAACAACACAAAAGTGAACTCCCCAACACACACACTACAAAAGTGAACTCCCCAACGGTACAAACAACACAAAAGTGAACTCCCCAACGGTAAAAACAACACAAAAGTGAACTCCCCAACACACACACACACACACACTACAAAAGTGAACTCCCCAACGGTGCAAACAACACAAAAGTGAACTCCCCAACACACACACAGGACAAAAGTGAACTCCCCAACACGCACACAAGACAAAAGTGAACTCCCCAACACGCACACGAGACAAAAGTGAACTCCCCAACACGCACACAAGTCAAAAGTGAACTCCCCAACACGCACACAAGACAAAAGTGAACTCCCCAACACGCACACACCACAAATTGAGCAAGGTAACTCTCTGTAAATACTATTATACAATAATGCATTACATCAGCATGCAGCATGATTGCTCTGCCTCCTTTTCAAAAGATAAATTTACCTAAAAAGTTCATTAGTTCAACAGTGCTTTAATACCCTATTCATGTTTTGTACAAAGTGGTGTTAGAGCCGGCTTCTGAGGTCACTGGATTGTAATTATTACGGCTTATAAATAGTGCTTTGTGATGGACAGGGGAGCGTTCATTCGCAGGGATAGACAGGAAGCGTTCACTTCCAGCGATGGACAGAGCGTTGAACAGAATACTCTTACCCTGGGCGGAGAGACAAAATGTCGAACTCACAGAAAGTAGTCGTGGAAGCCACCTCCATCCACCATCCACAAACACCATATTCGACAAACAATTCGAACGGCAAAACAGTTAAACTATAACCAGAACTAGTACAATTAACGAGGCTGAGAGGCGGGGTACCAGGAGCTAGGCCTCGCTTCCCAGCAATCACAGACAGGCAAGCACGTTCACAAAGTGATGAACGGAACTGGTATGAAATCTTTTAAATTATTTTTTTTCGCACACAAAGTGTAGAACATCTTCCCTGGGTCGTAGACAGTAGAGGACATCTACCCTGGGCCGTAGACAGTAGAGGACATCTACCCTGGGCAGTAGACAGTAGAGGACATCTACCCTGGGCCGTAGACAAGACAGAACATCAACCCTGGGACGTAGACAGTGGATAGAACACTCTGTCACCACCTTCAATCATTTCCACTTTGACTTGAGTTTGAAGTGATAACATTCTTCCAATGTTCAATCACGTTAACTTTCCTGGCTTGATTGTTCTAGCCAATTTTACTCAGATCAACTTGTAGTTGTTGGGGATTGATGATTTTCTGTGCCGCGGGCCATTGAACATCCCTCCCGGTATTTTCCCTTTATGAGTGGAGCAACAACAGCGACATTGACGTGGGGAAACGGAACCTTTTTTGATCAATAGAGATGAAGAACAAAATTGTTTAATTTTGTTTACACTCTCTTGCTTGGAGTGAGATAGAGAACAGATGTAAATGTCTTCCTCGGGTACTAATCAACCCGTTCTCGCACCTTTTTATAGTCAATATTTTGCTTATGAATAAGTACATATGTGATATACTAATTTATTGTGAATATTTGAGTTTACCTCAAAAACTGAATAGGAAACCCCGACCTAACCTAACCTTCTTAGTATGTTAAGATACTAAGCCACATTTCAACGTCGATCAGAGTCCATTCCAAGCCGGGTCAATAGGTTTGTGCGCGCTCAGCAGTTGAAAGTAAAATCATTGTTTATTTATATATAGGATTTGTTTTTTACATGGAAATCCTTATTGACTCTGCCAGTAATTGACGCAGACCAATTTGATGATTCAATACCAGTGCTAATTTAGGATTAATTCCTGTTGATGTTCGTAGACTACCTTGTTAGGCTGAAGGATTATTGCTATTGCAGTCTTGATCTATAATATCTATATCACTGGGAACTCTATATTACTGGATTCAAATCATTGGTCAGGGAGGATTGACCTGACGCCAATCCTGAATTGTTCTCCTCTTCACCCCAGCAGTAATTGGGTACCTGGTTGTTAACCGATTAGCGGGATGTGTTCCAGGGAAAACAAGTAGGGTAAGGCTTATCCCTGAGCTTAGGGAAGGGAAGGCACTCAGCCTGCTAACTATGGAGTCATTAGTGCTCTGTTCCTGTGCCAAGCTGTGAAGAAAGTCTTTTAAGGGCATTATTGTTGACAAGATTTCACCAAGTAGTTGACAAAAGATGTGACGGTTCTCCAGCACGAAATCAATCCCTTTTTGCCCCTTAGAGGAAGCAGAGAACCTACTTCGGGTTTTCCGGCGTCAATCACAAATGTTACCTTGGTATTATCACACAAAAATGAGTCCCCCATTTTTTTCCATCAGCTCGCGATTTGAGTAGTGCTCTCCACTCTCCTTAGCAGTCATGGTTATACCCACTACTACTAAGCTATGTGGACAATGTAATTTTAAAAACCAGCTCCCAAGAGGTATCCTAATCCATTTACTTTGGTTGGTCGGAACAGCGACGGTTTCGTTTCTTGCCGGGACAGCGTTCGATCCCCCAATAACTAGGTGAGAATAGCTTGAGCTATATCTCTTTGAGTGTATTTATACCTCAATAACCGATTTCAATTTCAATCCCCCAATGGTCCAAGAGGTTATAGACACGATTCCTTCACTCCATCCTCCAACCCAGCTGTCATCCTGTCCTCTTTTGCCTCATAATTGGTGTTGAATGGGCATCCTGGATCGTCCAATAGAGCAGCTGTGTTGAGGCAGCTAGAGTAGAGGTCAGTGGGGGGATTGTGCAGGTGTGGAGGTCAGCAAAGCCCGGTGAAACCTTATATTTATTAATTTTAGAAAACTGCTCCTGTTGTGGGAGTTCGGTTCCTCTTTTTACTGACAGTTCTAAATCTGATGCGGGTGTAGGGTTTGTGGTAGTCTGCCTGTTGTGGTGGTTGTGTGGTAGTGTACCTGGTGTGGTGGCCCAATGTGGTAGTCTTCGTGTAGACTACCACCCTTCTAGCCTATGTGTGGTAAGCGGGACCAAAGAGCTAGAATTCAACCCCTGCAAGCACAACTAGGTGGGTACGTACACACACACACACACACACACACACACACACACACACACACACACACACACACACACACACACACACACACACACACACACACACACTATTGAAACAATATGGCCACCAATAACATAATAGAAAGAGCAGCTTCTGTTGCTAGCAGGAATGGATCTGGACTACTAATCATGGGAGACTTCAACCATGGGAAGATAGATTGGAAGAACAGAGACCCGCATGGTGGACCAGAAACATGGAGAGCTAAGCTGCTGGACGTGGCAACAAGAAACTTTCTAAGCCAGCACATCCAACAAGAATGAGAGGAGAGGATGAACCAGCAATGCTTGATCTGATATTTACCCTAAATGAGTGGGATATAAGGGAAGTCAAGATGGAAGCACCCTTGGGAATGAGTGATCACAGTGTATTGAACTTTGAGTACCTGGTAGAGCTCGGAATTATCCCCCCCCCCCCCCCCCCGAAAAAGAACTAGGAAACAAAAGGCTGGCATACCGAAAGGGAAATTATAAGGAGATGAGAAGCTTCCTAAGGGAAATACCTTGGGACACAGACCTCAGAGCTAAGTCTGTACAAGATATGATGGACTATGTCACCCAAAAGTGTCAGGAGGCAGTAAGCAGATACATCCCGGACCAAAAGGAAAAATCTGAGAAACAAAAGAAGAATCCATGGTATAATAGGGCATGTATGGAAGCAAACAAACTGAACAAAAGGGCGTGGAGGAACTTCCGGAATAACAGAACACCAGAAAGCCGAGAGAGATACCAGAGAACCAGGAATGAGTACGTCAGGGTGAGAAGAGAAGCAGAGAAAAGTTATGAAAATGATATAGCAAATAAAGCCAAGACCCGAACCAAAGCTACTCCACAGTCATATCAGAAGGAAAACAACAGTAAAAGAACAGGTAGTGAAACTTAGAACAGGCGAAAACAGGTATACAGAGAATGACAAAGAGGTGTGTGATGAACTCAACAAGAGGTTACAGGAGGTCTTCACAATAGAAAAAGGTGAGGTCACTGTGCTAGGAGAAAGGGACGTAAACCAGGCGGCCTTGGAAGAGTTTGAAATTAGGAGAGAGGAGGTCAAGAGACACCTGCTGGATCTGGATGTTAGAAAGGCTGTTGGTCCAGACGGGATCTCGCCATGGATACTGAAAGAGTGTGCAGAGGCACTTTGCTTGCCACTTTCCCTAGTGTATAGTAGGTCACTGGAGACGGGAGACCTACCAGAAATATTGAAGACGGCGAATGTGGTCCCAATATACAAAAAGGGCGACAGGCAAGAGGCACTGAACTACAGGCCAGTATCCTTGACTTGTATACCATGAAAGGTGATGGAGAAGATCGTGAGAAAAAACCTGGTAGCACATCTGGAGAGAAGGGACTTCGTGACAAATCGACAACATGGGTTCAGGGAGGGTAAATCCTGCCTGACTTCTTAATAGAATTTTATGACCAGGTGACACAGATTAAGCTAGAAAGAGAGGGCTGTTCAGACTGCATTTTCTTGGATTGTCGGAAAGCCTTTGACACAGTACCGCATAAGAGGTTGGTACATAAGCTGGAGAGACAGGCAGGTATAGCTGGTAAGGTGCTCCAGTGGATAAGGGAGTACCTAAGCAATAGGAAGCAGAGAGTTACGGTGAGGGGTGAGACCTCTGATTGGTGTGAAGTCACCAGTGGAGTCCCACAGGGCTCTGTACTCGGTCCTATCTTGTTTCTGATATATGTAAATGATCTCCCGGAGGGTATAGATTCCTTTCTCTCAATGTTTGCGGACGATGCCAAAATTATGAGAAGGATTAAGACAGAAGAGGACTGTTTGAGGCTTCAAGAAGACCTAGACAAACTGAAGGAATGGTCGAACAAGTGGTTGCTAGAGTTTAACCCAACCAAATGTAATGCAATGAAGATAGGTGTAGGGAGCAGGAGGCCAAATACAAGGTATCATCTGGAAGAGGAAATCCTTCAGGAGTCAGAGAAAGAAAAAGACTTGGGAGTTGATATCACGCCAGACCTGTCTCCTGCAGCACATATCAAGAGGATAACATCAGCGGCATATGCCAGGCTGGCCAACATACGAACGGCATTCAAAAATTTGTGTAAAGAATCATTCAGAACTTTGTATACCACATATGTCAGGCCAATTCTGGAGTATGCAGCCCCAGCATGGTGTCCATATCTAGTCAAAGATAAGACTAAACTGGAAAAGGTTCAAAGATTTGCCACCACACTAGTACCCGAGCTGAGAGGTATGAGCTGGAAGACAGAAGAGTTAGGGGGGACATGATCACTACATTCAAGATTCTCAAGGGAATTGATAGGGTAGATAAAGACAGGCTATTTACCACAAGGGGGCACACGCACAAGGGGACACAGGTGGAAACTGAGCGCCCAAATGAGCCACAGAGATATTAGAAAGAACTTTTTTAGTGTCAGAGTGGTTGACATATGGAATGCATTAGGAAGTGATGTGGTGGAGGCTGACTCCATACACAGTTTCAAGTGTAGATATGATAGAGCCCAATAGGCTCAGGAATCTGTACACCTGTTGATTGACGGTTGAGAGGCGGGACTAAAGAGCCAGAGCTCAACCCCCGACAACACAACTAGGTGAGTACACACACACACACTCAGGAAGCTGCCCGTAATAGCTGTCTAACTCCCAGGTACCTATTTACTGCTAGGTAACAGGGGCATCAGGATGAAAGAAACTCTGCCCAATTTGTTTCTACCGTCACCGAGGATCGAACCCGGACCCTAGGATTACGAGTCTAGAGCGCTGTCTACTCAGCAATCAGGCCCTCTAGCTTGGATGCCAGTGTACTCACCTAGTTATGCTTGCAAGGGTTGAGTTCTTGCCCTTTGATCCCGCCTCTCAACTGTCAATCAACTGGTGTACAAATTCCTGAGCCTACTGGGCTCTATCATTTCTACAATTGAAACTGTGAAATTGAAATTTTGAAAGTGTGAAATTGGAAATTAGTGTGTGTGTGTGTGTGTGTGTGTGTGTGTGTGTGTGTGTGTGTGTGTGTGTGTGTGTGTGTGTGTGTGTGTGTGTGTGTATGTGTGTATGTGTGTGTATGTGTGTGTACGCGCGCGCGCGTTCTGGGACCCGATACCCTCCCTCTCCAAGCGACAAACGCAGAAACTCACGAAAGTCCTGCCTCCCACGGATTTCCGGAGTGGCCAATCGGGTATTTAGTCATCAAAACACTCGGAACAAAAGAGGAACGAGTCAGGTAACAGACAGCCGGTCAGGTACCGGAGAGCGAGCCTGGTAGCGGTCAGGAAGTCAGGCAGACAGCCGGCCAATCAAGCAGGCCAGGCCGTCAGTCACTCAAGTGTTTAGGAGTAAATTAGCGTCGGGCCACGACGCTAACGTGGTCAGAAAAGGCAGGTTTTGTGGGGCGTCTTGAATATATCTCCTCAAAGATACACAATATATATATATATATATATATATATATATATATATATATATATATATATATATATATATATATATATATATATATATATATATATATATATATATATATATATATATATATATATATATATATATATATATATTTTTTTTTTTTTAAAGTTTGTGAGGGTACCACCTCTGGTGCCAATGTGGGGACCCATAGCCTCGGAGAAGAAAATAAAAAGTATTCAGAGGAGACCTTGTGGTTTCTCACTGAACACTAATATTATCTTCTCCTACCACCCCCATTCTTTTGTATGTACACATATATATTTACTTTATTTGAACTTTGTTACAAAAAAGGAGTTACATATGGGTTACAAAGATCGTTGTCATAGGTTGCCGAGTTCCTCCAGCTCCTCAGATGGCGGGCAGGAACTCTGGATGCAGTGCGCATTTCCCCTCTGTATCGCCACACTGAGGCGCTGGAAAAGAAAGCTTGCAGCTCTCGGGTCCCTTGTTGTTTCAATGAGCCTAGAACCCAGTTCCTTCAAAAAACTGGTAGCACTTTTACCCCAGGCGCCGAGCGTCTCAGAAGCAATGGGGACAAAATTGTAGTGGTGATCCAGTTCTCTATACTTACGGGATTTGGCTGCTTCCCTGTGGGTGGCAGCGCCACCTGGTTGTGCAACACTGAGGTTAATGTAGGTGTTAGCCAGGGTTGATACGCACGTGTAGTCCCATACCAACTGCTTGCCATTCTTCCAGGGGTTCACTATGATACCATCCGGGCGACCAATAAGAGCATCAGAGTTACGGGGCGTTAGGTAACGGGGCTCTCTTTCAGCTGGGCATCCAGCTGTGGTGAGGCTCCTCTTGATGATGTCGTTAACTTCACTGTGCCTCGAGTGCCATCCCCCTGTGCTTTGGCAGAGTAGGCCATGGTGACCGTACCTGTCAGCCACCACCTCGCCGCAAATACACCTATATCTGGTGTGGATTGGGGCAGCAAGGCGGAGGGCCACAGCAATTCGGAGGGCGTGTGGTGTGAGACGCGTGCCAGTTGCCGACATTGGGGTTGCTAACAGGAAATCCCCTGCATGTGGTGCTGCTACTGCTGTGAGGCGAGCAATGTCGTGTTGTGTTGTTGCAGCACCCAGGCACTCTGCAGCAACTTGGTCTACAATGGGACCATCCCAGCTGGATTGCTTGTGGGATTTTGGGGATGGTGGTTGAGGTGATTGGCCTGCACGAGAGGCCCACTCTGTGGCACAGCGTGTAAAATTGGGATCATGTACACCTGCCAGCTGATGTAAGTGGGCAGGTAGAATTTCCTTCACAAGGTCGTCGGATGCTGATAAGGAGGACAGGAAGGCTGGAACAGCGATTTGCATTGCTGTTCGAACTCCGAGGCCCCCAAGTCTTACAGGAAGAGAGGCTTGTTTCCACTGTAGGTCATCGAGAGAGAGGTTAAGGGCTTTTTCTAGCATTGATTTCAGTAACCGGTCATACTCACTTAGTTTTTGGCTACTGTAAGATGGTGAACACCTCAGAAAGTAGGTTAACCTGGGGAGGGACAGACATCTGGTGATGAGGTAGAGTGCATCATCAGCATCAATATCCTCAATCCTCCCATCCATCCTCTTAAGGTCGGTGATTTTCTTATCAAGGACCTCATCGATGGCTTTCAACCCCAGGGGAGCTCCTAGGAGTGTGCTGTCTTCAGGTTTAGTTTTATGGATATTTGGCAGAAGACCCTCTATTCTCTCTACGATGCCCTGGTTGGAACATATTATTTCACATTTAGAAGGGTTCAGGGTGAGGCCTAAAACTGCACCTTGCTCCTGGATTTTTCTGATGTCCTCCAGCAGGGAGTCTTGGGAACCAGCTAGGGTACCATCATCCAAGAACCAGATGTTAAGCTCGCTGGACAGGACCTCTGTGACTTGTTTGATGACTAAGCAGAAAAGGAGAGGAGCGAGGGGGTCACCCTGTTGGACGCCTTCTCGCGAGTCAATTTCATGTTCGCCAAAAAGTAGCTTAAGATCCATACTGTAGCATGAATGTACAAAAGGGTAGAGGGAAGGGAAATGACTATGAACCGCACGGAGTACAGCATCCCTCCGCACCAAATTGAAGGCATTTTTGAAATCTAGCTTGATAAGGGCCTTTTCGTCTGTGATGTTGGCGATGAAGGCTCGAGCTGCATGGGCTGCCGCCTCACACCCTTGTGGAATGCCAAACCCGAGCTGTTTTGGCTTCAGCATGTTGGCCGCTGCATCACTAACTGTTCTTGCAGCTGCCTTTGCGACGAGACGCCGGAGAGAATTGCCCACAGCTATTGGCCTGATCCCTCCATCCTTTTTCTTTAGAGCACAGAGAGATACTCCAAAAAAGATAGGTATTATGGACGCTGGTATGTTGCCAGCTAGACATGTGTTGGTGAATCTGGTTAGTTCCACCAAGAGGTTCTTTGCAATGTCACCCAGTGCAGGGTTGGGCATTTGCTTGAGGTGGTTGGGTTTTAGTCCTGTGAACCCACCTGCTGATCCTGTAGGGAAGGACATGGCTGCTTTATGGACCACAGATTCAGCCATCCAGAGAGGTTCTGCTCCGGTAGCCCCCACTTGTACAATGTCGTCCTCACGCGGAGCCCTGGTTGGGTGTTTCTCCCTTAGGGCTTGAGCTGTTGCGGCATCTCTGTCGGCAATTGAGTCCTCACTGGTGATGACTCGTATTGCGCCAATAGTGTTTCCTTCTTCTATTTTCTTGGTGACTGATGTTCTGATTTTTGATGTCTCGGATATGCCACTGTTGCTCTTCCTGCCGTGGGTGTTTCTCGCGCGAGTGGGAAGGCGCACCTGGTTGTCCTCCCTGGGAAAATCATTTATAGCTTTGATGACTGAGGCAGCTAAGGTTTTGTCTCTCCTTGCAGGGGTGGCTAGACATATGTTGCCAAACATTAGGAGGTTGTGCCATGCTTGGGTCGTTCCAGGAGAGTCGTTGACCTTTCTCAGGAGGACAGATAATTTGACTGCTGCATGGGGGCGGGCTGCTTTAGGGATGTGTTGCAAGGTTCTGGCCGATGTTGCTTTGATAGCTTCTAATAAATTTTCTGTGGGAATGAAGGTCTGGGAGGTGTTTTGCCTTACGGGCGGTGTGGGCTGTTGATTGGTGTTCTCCCTGGGAGGGCGCCCAGAACCCAAACACCTGACTCCGTTGTGGTAATGAATGCGCACATTATCGTCACTCAACCGGATATAGCATACCCGGTCACACGTCTGACATCTACCTTGTCTACCCCTGTTTGATGGCTCATCTTGGCTTGGAGAAGCCTGGCTATCTGTTGGGAGCTGCGACATGGGCGGGCGCTGGGCTGGCGCTGGGCGGGCGCTGGGCGGGAAGGTGGACGGCGGGTGGAGACTGGAGGGTGGGCGGCGGTTGGAGGCTGGGGGGGGTGATCAGCTGGCCGTGGCACTTACTACTCAGGTGAGT
>NC_091157.1:20153097-20155597 GCF_040958095.1 Procambarus clarkii | reverse complement strand
TACCATTTTCAACACGCTGTCTACAAATTCAAGTTAAGTGTCTATCCGAAACCCGTTTATCATTCATTTCTGGCCATTAATGTCAGGATATAGGGTGATCCGGTTAGATCACGTGGAAGCCTCAAACTAAAGGTAATTAAGCCAGGTCTTCAATGTTCCATGTACAGTTTTCTCTGATATAGCTTGTCATATATAGGTATCTGGCTTCACAGCTAGCGCACTTTTGACAGGTCAAGACGAGGATGCAAGATTTTGTGCACCAGTTACTGGGTGATGGAAGCTACCTCAAAGAGGATAATTTGGTGTCTACACCCTAGTTATACCTGGTGGACTAGCCTGCTGTACTATAAGATAAGGAACCTCTTCAATGTATGTAGTTACTGTAGTTTGATTGGCTGCATATATATAAATTTAATAACCCCCCTAATGTGTAGAGGATCGATTTGTGAGATTAAGAGATTATTGCAGAAATACAGTCCACTTATCATTATACAAATTGCTATCGAAGTATATAAATTAACGTAAA
Source organism: Procambarus clarkii (assembly GCF_040958095.1). Lineage (NCBI taxonomy): Eukaryota > Metazoa > Arthropoda > Malacostraca > Decapoda > Cambaridae > Procambarus > Procambarus clarkii. The sequence goes on along the minus strand of NC_091157.1, from coordinate 20,155,071 downwards.
TATAAATTCATATAAATTAAATAAATATAAATCTCACAGGTCGGTTCCCACATATATAGCACTTGGAAGGGGTCTGGATAAGGATTTGGGATGGGGAGGAGAAAGGAATGGTGCCCAACCACTTGTAGACAGTCGGGGGATTGAACGCCGACCTGCATGATGCGAGACCGACGCTCTACCGTCCAGCTCAAGTGGTTGGGTGCAATTGTATGAGAGGTCAGGTGAAACACTGTACCCTAAGAAGAAGGGATAGGACTGTGTAATGCACACACACCGCTCCTGTGCCAGGTAAGTCCACTACGGGCTCACCATAGGCCGTGCTAATTGGAACTTGTTCCGAGTAGCTGAATCTATAACAACAACTGTGTAGTGTGACACACACGGAAATACTGTGTAGTGTGCAAGGTATGGTGAATGGAAATGTCTTAGATGTACTCTAGGATCTTCGTCTCCTGTGTTGCTTCCCATTTTCTTTCGTTATAATCCATAGTGTCTGTGTCTCTGTCAATGTCACCTGGCTGTCACGTCTGTGCATGTCTATCTTTGTCAAGTCTATCACGTCAACTCACCTCGCTGCCCAGGCCACGGATGGAACCACATATCCTACACGACCTTTCAAATGAATATCGAAAGAATCGAATCTTCACTTCGCGACTCTTTGTCAGATCCACTCGTAGAAACAGCTGCTTGACCTTAACGCGGGAAAAAAATATAAATGAACATCAATCGATCCTACTTGACGAAATATTGGCGCGAAGGAGAGGGGATATCTACAGGATATCACACTGAAAACTCTCCTCCACGTCAATCCCCCCTTGACGCCAAGATAGCGAGAGGGAGGGAGAGAGGAGGGATGATTAGGGGCCAGATTCACGAAGCAGTTACGCAAGCACTTACGAACCTGTCCATCTTTTCTCAATCTCTGGCGGCTTTGTTTACTGTTATTAAACAGTTAATGAGCTCCGAAGCACCAGGAGGCTGTTTATAAAAATAACAACAGTTGATTGGCAAGTTTTCATGCTTGTAAACTGTTTAATAAATGTAACCAAAGCCGTCAAACATCGAGGAAAGATGTACACGTTCGTAAGTGCTTGCGTAACTGCTTCGTGAATCTGGTTCAAGGGGTATATGTACCCTGCTTCACCAGACCGCTTCAAGACTACCCGGACTACAAATCACACGTGTTCAAAACTTCTTTCCCCAAACTGTTGCGACAACTTGGCCAGCGCCGTGTGACCCTTCTTGAAGACCTTCCCGCACCACATTAGCAAAAGGTGAGGCTCAACACCTCAGTTGCTGTACCCGACGATACAGCTGTAGCCTCTTCTTATCAACGATACAACTGTATCTCCCAGTTGTCGACGATACAGCTGCTATAGCCGACGCTCTACTTCCTTTTGCTGCCACTAGGAACCTTTCCAAAAGTTAACTTACTCGTTCGTTAGAACTATTTTCCTCACTACACCAATTTTAGATATTCTACGTGTTGCCGAGTGACCCGATGACCACACACTCCAGTGGGCAATCCCCAACCGTCCACAAGTGGTTGGGCACCATTCCTTTCCCCCGTCCCAGCCCAAATCCTTATCCTGACCCCTTCCCTGTGCTATATAGTCGTAATGGCTTGGCGCTGTCTATTGATAGTTCCATTCCATTCCAGTGGGTCTGAATCTTACGGAGTACGATATGAAATATTCGTACTTACGTAAGTACTCATACTTACGAAGTACTTATGCTTACGATATCGTAAGCGAGTGTGCTGGGGTACAGCGGTACAGCCTGGGGGTACAGCGGTACAGCCTGAGGGTACAGCGGTACAGCCTGAGGGTACAGCGGTACAGCCTGGGGGTACAGCGGTACAGCCTGAGGGTACAAAGCGAATTTGAACAATAGAAAGTCCGCTTCCTTTTCCCTTGAAGTCAAATGTTCGTTTAGTAATTCTCAGTGACTGGTAATTGTTGTGTTGTGTCGTTT